>NC_087207.1:3654224-3699224 GCF_015104395.2 Macrobrachium nipponense | reverse complement strand
AATAACCTCGTTGTCTCGTGGGATCGAACCTGCACACAGTGAACTCAGAAATGTAGTGACGCCTTAAACGACACCGTCAACAATCACGGTGATGTGATCAAAGTTCATATATATATATATATATATATATATATATATATATATATATATATATATATAATATATATATATATATATATAACTGCAAAAAATTTTATATACATTTTGAAAGGGTTTCTGTGCAAGACAAAATAACCACAGCTTTTTACGTTAGAAATCTAAATAGCATACTTTTGTTACTTTCTGTTCTTTACGTTCAAGTGTACTTGAAAAATGTAGAAAAATACTTTCTCTTCAAGTCCCTATTCACTTTACCCTTTCTACGTGGATTTAGGATATTCACAAGTACTACGTGTTCCTTCGTGCTACTTTGGATATATATATATATATATATATATTATATATATATATATTTATATATATATATTGTTTATGTATGAGCCCGGCCTTGAAAGAACTCCGATACGTAAACAGGAATAATTGAGGGGGAAAAAAAAAAAGTAAATTACTTGAACTTACCGTAAAAAGGATTTCATAGTGATAATTTACTCTAGAGAAAAGGTCGCCACAAACTCAGCTAAGTACTTTTACAGCTAATTTATTTACAAGAGGCTGCTTAACAGCCAAAGGTTAGGTAAAATGCAACTGGTCCCCACATGGACTAATAATATCTCTCAAGTGAATGATAGCTGGCGCAAAATGGAATTCGTTTAAAAGCTGGTTTCATAATGTTGGGTAATGCAACACTTGCGGGCGGAGAGTCTTGAGACGTGACTCAGGGAATCTGGAAAAGGATCCCAGGATGAAACAAGATAGAGAAAAAGGATTTCTTGCACAAATTTCGATTATTTAGTTTCTAAACACTGGGGAAAAGGAACTTTAATGTTCACTGAGGTATGCAATGACTTCATTTGTCTGGGACAATCACACAAGGGGAAGCATGCGGCCAGAGGCAGTGAGAGGAACAAAGGGATGAGTTCTTTTGATATAGAAGTTTGAATTGGGAAAATGAGAGTAATTAGGCACTAGGATGTAAGGGACTGGCAATATGCTGTTCACGAAGACGTACCTGGATGCCGTGTTCAGTGGGATCTTTTTCAGAAAATGCGGCCTGGCATTGTCTCAGGTCTGGGGTCTGGCTTGGCGCGCCCCTAACGCCCATGGATAGGCAATAAATGGAAGGCGGGTGATCGGGAACATCCGTCCGAGTCACGAACTGCAGTCGACTGGGAGAGATCGCAGGCGTCTTGCCTGGGTAGTTGGGGGGTCAGCTTAACCCCCCAACGAGCAGGGCAAATCCTGGAAACAGCAAATACGCCAGCGAGAAGGGATCACAGGAAAAAAGAGCTAAGATATAGGCCTAAGAAGTACCCAGTTTGCCTACATCCTTCCTTTGAGATACGTCCCTAAAGCTGACAAGAGTCTATTTTCTCCCTTCTCACAGGAAATTCCCTATCCCTGGCTGGCGTGTTTTGGGTTTCCCGCTAAAATCAGCTGATATTGGAGGGATATGGCTGCCGTTTTACAAAGACAAAATAATGAATGAAATACTGGGTAGACGAGGAGTTTCAATAAACGTAGAAATTAATATATATATATATATATATATATATATATATATATATATATATATATATATATATATATATATATATATATGGTGTGTGTTTGTGTAGTGCTGTGTGTTAGTGTGTGTGTGTATTAAACCAGTATTTTCCTTTTGCCTGGCGAACCGCCCTTTTCATCTATGTGTCTGCTTCCCCTAGTACAATATAAATCATCTTTCCAGCACAGGGATCCTATGGTAGGAATTCCATGAGGATCTGAGATCAAACAAAAAGGCGTATCAGGACTACGATCAGAAGAAGAGAATGGAAAAGGTTAAAAAAAACACTCCGAAGAAATTACATTTTTTTTTCTCATAAAAGGACGACTGGCTTTTGTTTTGCCTTGGCTTTCTATGGGAAGTTGCCTTCTATATAGGCATGCTTCATACGTTCGGTCTAACGGTGTTCATTCATTGCGATGAATCACAATGCTCATTCGACGTGATTTTTTCTCCCTTGACGTTACAATTAAAGAGAATCTGCTTTTTTAGGCTCAGTCTATTTAAATACGGTCTTATTTCAGTCATAATAAATTGGGCATCATATAGCCAACCTAATTTTTTTAATATTACAATTATTGCAACACTTCATGTATTCAGCACTTCATGTATTCAACTATGGTTTATATCCAGTAATAATAAGAATGTGGTCAATCATGTAGCCAATTTCCACTTTTTGATATTACAAATATTACAACGCCTATTTTTTTGTATTAAATGTTACAACGTTTCACGTTTTATATAACACTTTTGAAGAAACCCAGTCTTACGTAACAGTGCAACAAAGATAGAGCTGTTCATTTCCCCCTCTCAAGTGTTCACAACGACGTCAGATGCTGACATCCGGGTTCCTTCCTTTCTGCCTCAGCGCCTATCAGGGGATCACGTCGATCTTACCAAAGATTCTAATTTTACACTGCTTTATTTAAACTTGGTTTTGTGGACACCGGATCAAATTGCCTTTCCTTCAGTTACCAGGGAGACTGATATTAAGCAAGATGGCTAAACAACTTCTTTCTCTTCCTTTGTTCCTAAGGTTCTCTCTCTTCTCTCTCTCTCTCTCTCTCTCTACTCTCTCTCTCTCTCTCTCGTGACATCAGCCTATATAATTCGTTCCTCTTGCTGATACCATCACCCAATATTTCTCTCTCCGGTCTCTCTGTAATCGCAAATTTAAGTATATTTTTACCCAATAAATAACCCCTCTGCCATTCTGTTATGCAGTGATTCCTAAAATAACAAGAGTTTCCTCTCTACTGTTCAGTGATTCTTAACAAATCACAAACGGGGCTGCGTCATTGAGAAGGAATCCGTTAGGGGGGATTAAGATATGGTTTGGGTTTGTGGGGGAGGGGGGGGCCTGTTAAATCATATTTTAGGCCTTGGTAAAAATTATCATAGAATAAGATTTATTATTTTTCCTGATTGGCTGTTGATAAGCAATGCAGGGCTGGAAACTCTCAGTCTCTCCAGAGTTCACATAGGCAGTATGTATGTTCTACCTTTCTAAGGAATACTTTTGAAAAGACGTATTCCTCAGGAAGAAGTGGAACATAGATCCTACCAATGTGAACTCTCGAGAGAGACTGAGAGTTTCCATCCTGTGATAGGCTAATTCAAACAGCCAATCAGGAGCGTCGTAAGGGAACTGGCCTAAGAATCAAATGCACGGGTGACGTGAATCTACTATAGCCCTCGAGGAAAAAACAAAGTATTCCTAAGCGAATTGGTCATTTCACACATTCCCTAGGGAATTCGTGAAATTCCCTGATTTCACATATTTACTGTAACATATACAAGAAAGCGCTGAATTCTGTGCAGAGGATTTCGCATTTCCACGATTTTCATCCAAAGAGCGAACTCCCAACCACTTTTCCGAATGACCAGAGTATGAAAGGAACCTTTAACCTAATAAATTAAAAAAAAAAGAAATTCACTAAATAGATAAATAGTTAAAATAAATATATTAAAAGGAATTTGAAATGCCGTTCACTGAACCATGAAAATCCGCACATGAAATGTTGGAAACGTGAATTTCGATGTTCGCTGAACCTAATTGTATTTTTCCTCCACGAAATACTTCATTCATGGGGATCAAAGAAAAAAAAACATGAAAATGCACCACGCAAGCAAGAAGGCAGGAGTATTTTTTTTTAGAGAAAAATGGAGCTGGGGCCTCCACTAAAACTACAGAGTTGGCTTAACCTTGTCACGGCATTGAAAATCGAAACAAACCTGGTTATTTATTTATTCTTCTTTTTTATTTTTTTTCATCTCGGGCACGAGGAGTTAAATAAAAACAAAAAAAATCCTTCAGTTCAACAGGGAAACACTTGCAGTTTCGGGGGCGAAAGCAGAAGTGGGACGTTTATGAAAGACCTTCTGATGTAAAATGCGTTTTGAATGTACTACATCGAATATGGAAAACTACGTTGGGGATTTCCTTTGGTATTAGGCTACCAAAGAATCAGATGTATACGTTCATGGGTGAAAAGAAAAACCCAAAAAAAAAATATGGACAGGGCAGCACGGCTACAAGACACTTGATATCCTTTGTGCGAGAGCTTGAAAGCTCTTGATAATACATCATTTGAAAAAGAAGTTTACACAATTTTGTAAGTCTTATGAAGTCATCATAATTCCACTGTAAATATAAGTACTCGATAAGCATTTGTAACGAGATGTAGTATAGCTTGAGACATTAATAGATAGGAGTAAGCATTCGTCTGTGAGCTATAATAGATTAACATCAACCGTGCATTGATGTCTAGGCCAGTCCCTTTTACGACGCTCCTGATTGGTTGTTGATAAGCCATCACAGGGCTGGAAACTCTGTCTCTCGAAGAGTTCACATAGGGCAGGATGTATTTTCGCCACTTTTCCTGAGGGATACTTTTTGAAAGACCTATCCCCTAAGAAGAGTGGGAGATTATAGATCCTACCCATGTGAACTATCGAGAGAGACTGAGAGTTTCCAGCCCAGCTGTGATTGAATCTACCATAGTATATGTTATACTCAAAGTTTCATTGAACTGCATATAATCAGACATACGAGAAATATATTTGTATTTTTATATCTTTCAGCATTGTAGCCAATCATTTTTAACCTCATTTTTCAGTAATAAAGGCAACTTAGAAACAGAAGCCATTTGGCTTTTATTATTAGATTGAACTCGTATACTGAATACGTGTCAAGTAGGCTGAGCTTATCGAATTAATACGATACTTGTCATCACTGGGGAATTAGATGAATAACTATCCTATATCCGTGGGTCGACAATCCTCGCCGACAATTGTCAGCCACATGACAATTCAGCTTAAGAGACAATTCAGCGCATGGGACGATTCAGCACAAGGACTTTCCAGCGCAAAGACAATTCTTTTGGCGAAATATTTGGCGAAATAAAAGCTAAAGCGTGGAAAAATTAAGAAAAACGGTGATCAAATTAGTTTTTTTATCTGTAAATTATTTTTGAAATTCAAAAAATGAAATATGATTTATTGAAATAAGATATTGAAAATGATACTAATTTATTTTCGATTTGGCGACAGAAAACAAAACTAACTGCTTGCAGTTGAAAATAATTGGTAATAATCGAAAGACTGTTTACACTTTCAACCATCGAACAATTGACGGTTGTTATTTATGCTATAACAACAAGCGGGAATAATAGTTACTGGTATTCTTCTAAACTCGACAGGATGTATTCCTTTTCGGGAGCGCCTTTTTTTTTTCCTTTTTTTCTTTTTTTCTTTTTTTTTTTTACAAATTCGCTGAGCTAAAAACTAATAACAAAATAAAGCCCCATGGGGGCGGATTTTATTGGAGAAAGGTCGTGATCACATTCTATTATTCATATGTTTCGTGAGAATGTGGAGTTTTGAAATTGGAGCAAGACAACGCAGAGAAAAAGATACTGAGAATCAGAGCTGGACACGACGATTCCAGAAAAAAAAGCAAATTATCAGAGAACAGCTAAGACAATAATAAACGCCAGTAGTAAAATGGGATCGAGCAAACAAAAATGGAATACTTACAAATATAAGCTACCTCATGAATTGCAGAAATAAATAGTAGGAATATTTTTTGTACAGGAATATTTTAGTAGATGTCATTCAATAAATATTTTTTGTCTACTTTTTAAAATTCAATGTTACAAATAAAAAAAAAGATTAATTGATGACTGTTTTTTCTTCGTTTTTTCCAGTTTTTATTTTAATTGCAAAAATGTCTTTGTGCTGAATAGTCCTTGCCCTGAATCGTCATGCGCTGAATTGTCTCTAAGTGAATGTCGCGCTGAATTGTCCTGGCGCGGAATTGTCGGTGCTCCCCCATATCAGAGTTTCTAATTAATAATTGTACTACTCACAGTAAAATTAATATCCCACAATTTCGTGAAGGGCGCAGAACGAATCACATACTTATTGAACTTGTAGTAAGCAGTAGGCATAATGTTCATGCACCTACCACGATTTCATAAACAACCGAGTCTTTCATAACATGAATGAAGCTATAAAATGACATACTGAAAACGTGATTACTTTGTTTTATCACACTAGGTCATTTTACATGAACAGTAAAAACAGCTAGGTAATAACTAGTTCCAGTTATTGAACACCAATACAAACCATTTGAAACGTAATCCGTTATTCCCTTTATTGATTTACATTTTAAATTATATATATCATAATAATATTATATATATATATATATATATATATATATATATATTATATATATATATATATATGTGTGTGTGTGTGATGTGTATATATATATATATATATATATATATATATATATATATATATATATATATATATATATATATTAAAATATTCTTTTAACGCACTTGTTTTCCTTTTTTTGCATTCATGAGCTTGTTTTCTTAATTTTGTGACAACGAAATCAACCAGCACTGCTTCTATGTACATTGCACTCAAACGGAAACTGTCCCTTCCAATCGTGTTAATTATATTATGTTCACAAGATGTCCTTTTTTTTTTTTTTTTAATGGAGAGAGGCACCGTACTACTCTTATATTCACGAGGCAAAAATCTATCGTTATCCAAATTGCTTGTGCGCTTTTAAACACAAACGCCTAAAACATGATCAATTGTCTACCAACTTCCGTGCTAAATAGACACGAGGGCGTCTGAAGAAGAGCAAAGTTTCATAATTCGACTTAAGAGACCTTCCCGAATTGTGCAGCCATATTCACAGAGAGATCTGTGAACCTTGCAATATTGAATCACTCTGTCCCGCACCGGACCGCAATATATTGTCTGGCTTTAATTGGGTCGTATGCCTGGTGTATCACCAAGCGGCGGCAGATGGACGAACAACGCCCTCGACTATATATATATTATATATATATATATATATATATATATATATATATATATATAATATATATATATATCTTATCTTTCCACCCTCTTCAAGTAATTGTTTCATAGTGCATCTGCTAGGTTTCCCTTCTGTTACGTTTTTTTTTTATATATAACCTTTTGGCCTTTGGCCTAAATCTTATATTCCAATGCCAACTTGGGTGTATGCTGAATAAGAAAAATAAATTAAAGTTATAACGGTACTTGCAAAATACATCGGACACATGGGTTCAAAATCAGTCCTGAGTCAAGAAAATCCACAGAAAACTGGTTTCACGACTCATAACGATACTTGAATGGCGATAATAATCACTTCCTTAGGAAAAAAAAAAAAAAAAAAAAAGGAAAAACCATAGTCCTAGAATCCTTAGCACTAATGGGAAATTAATTTTTTTCCTTTTTTTGATGATGTGATGTCTGATGTCTCTTCCCCTTCCATCATACCATTTTGTCCTTTCATCAACAGCATCCGGCAGCATCTGCGGGGGAGATTCTTGTCATCTCAGCGCTCGGTAGCCACTAATTGAATTATCTTCGCTTGTTATGTTGGGAGTTGGAAGGAAGACTTGATATATCTGCCCCGAGCCTTCAGGGACTTCTCTTCCGAGCTGCAGCTGTTTTAACACCGTATTATTATTATTATCTTATTATTATTATTATTATTATTATTATTATTATTACCTCCTCAAAAGAGATTATGGGTTTTTTCTGTCGTGTGTATGTGTTTCTGTTTTTTATTGGCAGAATTACAAAGAAAGCTGTGTGTGTGTGTGTGTGTGTGTGTATGGGAGTGGTGGGTCACAGAGTCGTCTATATAAGGCGATTAAGTAATTGATTTGTTCTCTTTTTATACATTTAAAATGACCTACTTTCACTGTTTTTTCTTAACGACTGTTATATCATTCACTATTCTCAACTTTATATCTTCCCTGTTTTCATTTGATATCGCCAGGTCTGGGCTACAAAAAGGTATTAAAAGGTAACCCAGTCTCGTTGGCGTTAGCTCTTAAAATATAGGAAGTAGAAACTCACGACTGATAACGCAGAGTGGTGGGGCTGAGGGGCATCGCTCATCTCCCCCTTCCTCGTATAAATTAAATGCCTATTTTTACTGGCTCCATCAAAAGTGCCATTCTGGGCGAAAGACGTTCCCATAGGAAACAAATAAAAAAAATGCTCCCAAGTGTCTTCGGCGCAATCGAGTTTTCTGTATGAGTCGCGGAGTGGTTTCCAGGCCTTTTGACACATGGTCCTGTACTAGTCTGCTAGTAAAGGACCAAGTGTTGAAATAAAGTAGGAAGCCACTCCATTGTTTCACTTTTCCTTCGTGGGCATGTGCCTTTATTTACGTATATATAGTATATATATATATATATATATTATATATATATATATGTATATATAGATATATATATATATATATGTATATATATATATATATATTATATAGTATATAATAGTATATATATATAATATATATAATATATATATATATATATATTATATATGATATATGATATATAATATTATATATATATATATATTATATATATAATATATATATATATATATATATAATGATATATATATATATATATATATATATATATATATATATATAATATATATAATATATTTTAATAATATATATATATATATATATATATATGAATTATATATAATAATAGAATATATATATATATATATATAATATATATATATATAATATATATTATATATAATGGATATATATACAAATATATATATATATATATATACATATATATATATATATATATATATATATATATATATATAGATATATATATATATTATATATATATATATATATATCAAACGAGAGAAAAATGGGTATACGTGAGCGCCGTAATTTTTTAATAACAGCTCTCTCAATTCAGCGCACAGTATACACAACTTTGGAAACGATTCGAATCTGATCCGAAACACTGTTGTTCTGTTTACTGCAAGGTTATATTATAAAGGCAAACTCGAGAGCGGTTTGTTTCGTATCGCAAAACTGTTTTCAGTCACAATCATCAACGGACGTTCAAACGAAACTTTCGCACTCGACGTCAATTGCTCTTTTGGAAGTAACGCCAGAAGGGAAATATCCCAGAGAAGTATTGTTGTTTGATACTGTATTATCTGATGAGGGATATTAAACGCCCGAATACACCCGATATTCTTTATTTACTTGCTGTCCAGATTGATATCTATTGAGATGAATGGAGATATTCATTTTCGAAACATTAACATTGTGGAGGTATATATTCAATGCCTGATTTGTAATTATATCAAGGACTATTTTTTATTTTCAAATCCTTGATAAAAAAATGTATTTTGTTATATTCTGCCTACGTATATGCTTGGCTTTTAGCTTTCATTGAAAATATTGCTCATTCCGACTTTTTGGGGAAAGTTTATTTTCATTAGGTACTTTAGAAGCTAAATAAAATTAAACTTTATTTTTTCACTTTGAAGACTTCGAATACAAAATAAATGGTCTTCTCGTTGGTTCTTAACGGCCGTAAATTCAAATTACTTTGCAGTTGAAATCGCTCCATATTACTTTGAAAACACTATGAAGACTTTCTCAACAAAAAGATGTGTCTATGACTGATAATACTATATTTTTTTCGAAGCGGCTAAACTGAGTTTGTGTTCCGAATTACATTCATTATTCACTGTGGCCTGACATTAGACTATTCCTTTATTTACTTATTCATTATTTATATACTAATTTGTTTGTTTATCTATCTGTTCTGTTTTCCCATATCTCCGCTCGAAGAAAAATCAGTGAACTATACATCTTATAGCATTTGGCCATCTAGGGGGTAGTATTGCCGTCAAAGAGCCTCATGCGGTACACTGTAGGCATTATTTAAGGATCTTTACAACGTCTCTTCAGGCCCTAGCTGCAACCCCTTTGATTTCTCTTACTGTATCTCCGTTCATATTACCTTCTTGCCCTCGATTTGATTTCAAGCGCTGAATGACCTCGTAGGTCCCAATGATTGGCCTTTGGCTTAAATTTTATATTATCATTCTTATCGCATTTGCCTGCATGAACATTTTCAGTGGCCATGATAATAAAAACACAATAATAGTTAAGTGTATCTGAGTTTAACCAGACCACTGAGCTAATTAACAGTTCTCCTAAGGCTAGCTCGAAGGATTAGACATTTTTACGTGGCTAGCAAACGGACCTACAGCTTATTGTGGGATCAGAACCGCATTATATCGAGAAATGAATATCTAATCACCAGAAACAAGTTCCTCTGACTCCACGTTGGCAGAGCGGGGAATCGAACTCGGGACTACCGAATCGGTAGGCGAGAACGTAAACCACTCGTCTAACGAGGAACTGCAGAGTAAGTATAATAAAAACAAACAGGATTTTAAACAAAGAAAAAAAAAATCTTTGAGGCAAAAACAAGGAGAATGACGTAAGAAGTAGAATAACTGATCCATGGATTGTCCAAAAGAGGACAATTTGCAACCTGACAGCTTTGGTCTGGGTCACGAAATGACTGACCCCAGTCGCTGTCGCTCTGTCGTGTGAAGAGACAAAAGAGCATCGGCTGTTGGGGAATGAAAGAGGAGGAAAGGAAAAGCTCTCACGAGTTCTTCACAAATTTTTTTTTTCTTTTTTAGGGATGGAGGATTCTCTTGGGTTAGTAGCTTTGTTTTTTGGCCTTGAGATTTATCTATCTATCTCTTATTTCTATCTATCTATCTATCTATCTATCTATCTATCTATATATATATATATATATATATATATATATATATATATATATATGTGTGTGTGTGTGTGTGTGTGTGTGTGTTTTTTGTTTGTATATATATATATATATATATATATATATATATATATATATATATATATATATATATAGAGAGAGAGAGAGAGAGAGAGAGAGAGAGAGAAGAGAGAGAGAGAAGAGAGAGAGAGAGAGATGGATGGATTTAATTTGTAAGTATATAACTGGTACAATCCCCACTTTTGCTTATCTTATATCATGCTGTGTGAGAAGAGTATAATCACTCATTGCACTTAAGAACATATCGTACGAAATAACGCCATAAGGCAGAGGAAAACTGCGATGTTTACGCAGCCAAAATCCGAGATACTTTCTAATATATTCCACTGATCTTCCGCCCTAATTTTCGTGCTATTTCCTCCGAGTTTCCTGCAGTCTTGGTCATTTAAATTCGCCATTTTTTTCACAAAGAAAGATAATTGTTCATTCGGTTGTGTTGAACGTGATAACAATATTTATCGGTCGAAGCAACCCAACGACCAATCTGGTCGTCAAAACACCCGGAGTCCATTATTTATTTATTCGCTTAAAAGAAAACGACATCATGAAGACACCGGCTGACGATTTACCTCAGTTCTACGATTGCGAGAACAAAGACGCATCACTCAACGGTAAAAAGGAAGAAACTTTTAATGGAATCCAGGTGGGAATTTGAAGGTAAAACTTATTATTTCACAATAAACATTGGTGATTCTTCAAATAAAAGAACCACTTGAATGGACGACGGAAAGAATTATGGTCTTTCGTGGTGAATTTTTGCATATTGTGAATGAGTTCGCGTAGGATATCGCCGGATATAGATGATCTCTTGAAACCTGATTAGATGAGGAAGGTTTTTTTTGAGGCTTGAGGGGGAGAGAGAGAGAGAGAGAGAGAGAGAGAGAGAGAGAGAGAGAGAGAGAGATTTTAAAACTAGAATACTTACTTAAAAAAAAATTTTATGGCGGGGGAAGCAAGAACCCGCCCGAAATCGGGATTTGTTTTACATTTACTCGTTATACTACTAAGCTATGCATTTTATCGAGAACATTATTATATACGACATTAAAGTAGATAAAATTACATTTCTAATGATATATAATGGTGTATACTTTATGGTATTAGTATAACACCTAGGATTCGACAAAGGTTGATGTTAAAACCTTGAAAATGCTTTTTTCCGAATTCTGCTACTTTTTCTTTTCATAGGAATTTTCTAAAAAAAACTGTTTCGCTGCACTATATATAACAGTGTCTGTATAAATGATCTGTATAATGGTGCATAATAATGTATATTTTACTCAATTTGTGAAGGTTTTGAAAATGTTCCCAATGAAGTTGCGTAAGTGCGCTACTTTCACGATTTCTAATCTAAGAATTCGCTTTGGTCAAAGCGACTTTCGTCTAGATTCATATAGATTGTTATTTCAAGTGGGAAGAACTTCTAAATTTATCTCCTATATCCAACGTGAAATTTATTACGTGTATATTAAAATGATCTCTCTCTCTCTCTCTCTCTCTCTCTCTCTCTCTCTCTCTCTCTCCTCTCTCTCTCTCTCTCTCTAAGATATGTCAGAATATTTTCCTTAAATCACACTCTAATGCATTGCATTCCTTCCCCAAAGGAGCCTTTCATTTGCAAGTGTGGGTCCACCGGAACAGATGCAGTGAGATAGACGCAAGTGTCTCCTCCAGAGGAAAGTTGGTCTTCCGTTCAGTACTGCTTTCTGAGGTAAGGGGACATGGCAGGCAATTGATTGCTTTCGTATTTAGTGAACGATTAAGTGCAATGTTCGTACAAAAAAAATAATTTTATGTGACAAAACATTAGAGGGGATTCCTAGTTTTATCACGGGCAAGGGAGGCTGTACTACGTTAGTAAAATCAAAAAAATCTTGATAAATTCAGTGGATTTCTAATGTTGCCTAAGAATATTCATGCTTAAATAAAATCACGCCGGACAGTTTGTGAATACGAACGTGGTTGTTGGTCCGTTGATAAGAAGACTGTACATAAGTAAATAAGCAGTTACAGAGAATTTCAAAATTTAACTTGTTTAGACCTAACTTCCTAACTTTTTTTTCTTCTTCTTTTTTGTCGAGCCAGGGGTATAGACAGGGCAGGTTTTCTTCTTCTATTTTTTGTCGAGCCAGGGGTATAGACAAGCTATAGGTTCTTGACTCGTAATTCTCCGCACTTACCAGAAATGGAAATGTCATCCTTTACGTCATCTCGATCAGGTAAAAATAAATTGCTTTTTGTAGAGAACACTAGCAAAGTGCACTAGAGGGCAGGCAAGGGGAGTGAAAATGGAAGGATATAGCAGACGGGGCTGAATCGAACGAGGAAGGGGACTGAATTTCAAGGCTGTCGACAAAATAGTTTGTTGCAATGGCACCCGGTTAGCATAACAACGTCATACAGTTTATCACGGCAATTGGAGTCAAATAAATCAAATGACAGACTTAAAATATTTTTATGGGCCCATGATCTTTTTCATAGGCTCCTTTCATATAGGCCTTATGAGCTTTTCAGAGGCTCCTCTCACATAGGCCTATGATCTATATGAGAGAGAGAGAGAATATATAAGTCTTATTTTCGATAACGAATTTTGTGATATGTGGTGGTACTTCAAAGCAACATAGGCATAGATTTAAAAGTTATATTCTCAGCTACTGTTTGTACAGAATGTTTGTTTTGTTTATAGATTTTATTTATTTTTATTTACCGTTAACTTCTTTTATGTACTCCTTTTTATTTTCATCATTTATTTCTTTCTTGTATGAAGATTTTATTTTTTAAGTTTACTTAGTGTCGGTGGCATTTTGTGCCTGTTCTGTTATTGTATATTTCTTGTAATCCTACTGATACTATTACTACTAATATTATTGATCTTCGTTAGAAATAAAGAACTGGTAAAATATACGACCGAATTGTCGCCTGTATTTCAGTACGGCGATTTCCCTTTTATTGATACCAGCAGATAAATAAAGTTGTAACAGACGCATCTAATTCTCTCTCTCTCTCGGTCTCTCTCTCTCTCTCTCTCTCTCTCTCTCTCGTCTTCTTTCAAAAAAAATTAAGGGAGATGCGACGGCGGTGTTTTGGACAATTGCCGTCATTTCTGATTCATTTCTCCACAAGGTGAACTCCCTCCCTGGGAATTCGAGGTTGTGCTCTATTAATAAATAGAGAGATTGGGGAGTTTATATATATATATATATATATATATATATATATATATATATATATATATATATATATATATATATATACATACATCATACATATATATACACATATATAATATATATATATATATATATATATATATATATATATATATATATATATATATATATATATATATATATTGTTCTGAACTGCTCGTTCCTTCTGGAAAATGTAATCTAGTTCTTCTCTTAAAAAAAATGGCCTTGAACGGAGGGACGAGAGATCATAACAAAAAGAAAAAAAAAACCTACGACACAAGGCAAATATTACTAAAAAAGGAGGAATTCACATAAAAGCTGGAGTTCAGTTTTAGAGGAACTATATTTACATTAATTTACATAGGTCCAGGAACTATTAAGGTGTTGATTGTCGATCCACCGGAAACACGTGGCTGGGCACCCACAATCAGACACGGTGTTGGTCTGCAAAAGAGATTGCATTCTAGCATCAGTACTAAGGCGATTGACACGTGGGGAGCGTTATACACTACTTTCTTTCAGTCTAAAAATTTACAAACCACTCAAGGGGAATGAAATGACTGGGAGTTTACACAGAAAGAACTATTACGTTGCTTGAATTAACTAGGGGATATTTACTAGCACCAGAAGGGACGTAATCACAGCATTGAACCAAGATTGGGGGGAGTGAGAAGCTGAACAAAGGAGGGGGGAAAATTGCCTTGGAAGAATGGAAATGAAATACTGACAAAAGGCAAAACAATTAATAATAATAATAATAATAATAATAATAATAATAATAATAATATGCTTTATTTCAGCTCAGGGCCATATACATTGAATATACAAAATACAGACAGTAACATACACAATCTAGATACATGAGACATGATAAAAAAGAAAAAGAAAATGAATAATCGCCACTTCCATCACAAAATAGCTGAGGTAGCATAAAAGCTAGTAATCATAATACTGGTAATAACAGTAATAATATTGGTGAGAAAAAAAAAATATGCATTGAGAGTAATAACAGTAGTACAGAGATTAAGTCCTTTAGGGGACAAAGGCCTCATTTTCCCATCTTTCCCACAATTTGGATCTTCTTCTTGCTTCACTCCTTAGGATGCTTTGTATGAGCGAGTTGCTGCTGTTTCTCACTCGGGTTACCAGGCTGGACATTGATCGCCTAACAATGATTTTTAAATTGTCCAGGTGGTTTTCTATGAAACATCTGTGTGGCGGAGTGGCAGCGGGGAGTGTTTGTGAGGCGTCACAATGTCATTGTGCACAACAGTGATGTGTCTCATGGTCTCTTGGGTATAGTTCATCCAGAGGGAACACCCATAGATGCTGTAGCAGTACGAGCGGAAGAGCAGCAGTTTCACGTCTCGGTGACAGAAGGCAAACCTCCTTGCAATCATGTTGCCAGCTGCACATAGTTTACAACGCCTCTGTTCAAATGGTCTGTAGTATCTTTCTTTTAGGTCGGTCGTGATAATGTTTGACTCAAATATGGAGATTGTGCACAAATTCCAGCCGATGGTTTCCGAGGAAAATTTGTGGTTGTGCAATATGCTTAAGCGATCTCGGGATTGTAGATTATATCAAATCCTCTGCATATTGGCGGCAAGTGTCGATGAGTCGGTGGAGACCTTGCACTGATGGGGAAATCTGAACATATCATCGGCGTAACAGAGGTTGTTATAGTTGTTTCATTGACGGTGCATCCGATTGGGAGTGAGTTCCAGTTTGACATTCAAGGCATCTGTGTACGTATTTAAAACAGGTATAGAGAGATAATACGTTACCCCATTTGACACAGAATTGCTGTGTGGAGAACCAGCAATGCAAAATGCCAATTAGATACAGGGGTGTGCCCCTTTTATGCAGCTTCAGGAAGAGCTTCAGGTAGTTTACTCTGTCAAATGCTTTTCTCACATCTACATAACAAAGGAAAGCAGGAGTGGCTGATGATAGGTAGTAATTCAGCAATTCTTTCAGTATGTAGATGCAGGTGTCGGTTAAGTGGTTTGCTTTAAACCCGAACTGGTTGTCAGTGTTGTGTAGAAAGGGGAGAAGTCTCACTAGAAGAACAGACTCAAGTATCTTCGATGCGATCGTTGTGATTGCAATCGGCCGGTAGTTGCCAGGGTCAGCTTCATCCTTTAGCTTGTTTTTGAGTAATGGTATCAAATGGACTAAGAGTAGGGAGTGGAAGAAAACCGGTGAATTATGCACGCAAAATGTAAATTATCGGATGGCAGAATTTGAAGGCCTCTGCAGGAAGACCATCACAGCCGGGCGATTTATTATTAGGTAGGCTGTTTATGGCATTGCTGATGTTACCTGGCGTAATTCGGGTCTGCAAAATGAAATTGAATGTTGTCAGTAAGGAAGTTATCTACATCCCTTCGGGAATCTTGATCATTTATGCAATTCAGGATATTGTTGAAGTGATCACCCCACATACTTGCGATAGCTTCGTCTCCAACTATACTTCCCCTACTCTCTGTGATAGCTTTTTAGTTTTGGGATTTAAGGACTGGATATCTTTCCAAAGATGAGGATAATCACCAGATTCTAAGTTTCTAGACATTGCATCGGCTCTTAGTTGTTTTTCATTTAACCTGCAGTGCTTGAGAGTAAGTTTGAACTGCGCTCTCGCCTGTCTCATTAGTAATGCAGTGTGCCCTTCCCTGGGGCTACCATTTTGCCTCCACAGTAAAAACATTTCTCGTGAGTATGTATAGAGATCTTTAACCAAGTCATTCCATCCAGGTATATTACTAGAATTACCTTGATGGAATCTGTAGGCAGTCCTGCCCGAAGCAAGCATAGCGGAGATTATGTTCAAATAGAATTCATTCAGATCCCTCCTGTAGTGGTCATTCTGCAATTTTTGTGTTAAGTACAAAGTAAGGGGTCTGCCGGTTGAAACTATTGACCGCAACCTGGTTTCCGTGGTCGCCCTAAAGTATCTGGTTTTTCTGTTGGTTTTTTAAAATCCCAGTTTACTGCTGGTGGGCGAACAGTTAGGGGGTTCACGGTAGGGAGGGATGGGTACTGAATGACACCTGTAATGGGATGTAATCGTAGCCAGTTGCAAGATCATAGCGAATATTGCAGGTCATAATAGAATCATGAAGTTGTGGAGATGTGATGCAGTTGTCCAGCCAAGAGGTTGTAATAGCGTCCGCTCTATTATGTACATATGAATAGGAGGAGGGAGGGAGGAGCATTACATCGCTAATTTGGAGAGCATGATTTTGACAGAAGCGAGTAAGTTCATTATAAAATTGTTTTGTGGGGTGAGAATTAAGGTCCTCCCGATTATACAAATATGATCAGCAGGAGAATCATGAATAATACTGTTTAACTCCCACCCCTAGGATCATGCAGTAATGATCAAAATTATTGTTATTTTCCATGGCATATAAACATTAATAATTAGGATTGTAAGAGTTCCCTACTGTCACTTGAAGCCCCAGCAATCTGTCACTCCTGTAGGTCATCACCTTTATCATATTGTCTAACGATTTGTGCCACAGGAAAGAAAGGCACCCTTTCGGGCGACAGGCTATGATTTGATCTGTAACTTGCATCGATGAAGTTGAGAAGGTTCTGAAGTCTTCATGAATTGAATCGCAGATGGCAAGGTCATGTTGCCAGAGGAGCATCTCTTGAAATGCAATGATACCGTTGAAGTTTTTTGCAGAACCTGTTTAGGAATGTTTTGCTTGAGGCCAAAAATATTCCAAGAGATTATGTTTAATGTATCCATGGCTACTCACGAAGATGGGAGATGAATGCGCTGATCATTTGGGTGGATGGGGGGAGGGGGGTTAGCCAGGGGGAGTGGGCAGTCATCTCGCCGTGGGGGGTTGACTGGCACTTGCGGTGGAAATGACCGTGGTTGGAGTGTCAGTAAGTTTCCTTGGGGGTGGTTGATCCCCGGAATAATTTATATCTTGAAACATAATATATTAGGACCGAAATTCTTGCCTTTAAGAACGTCGAGGTGTTGAAATAGGCAGGTAATCCTGTACGCCACTTTATGTTTAATCCTGCATGGGAGTTTGTGAGAGATGAGTGGGTCAGAGCCAGTGAGAAACTTGACTCTCTCCACTATGGCGTCTAGTGTCACCGATGAGCGCAGATTGTGAATTACTACGTGAATCTCTTCTCAGGTGCGAGGCGAGGTGAAACAAGAATGTTGGGCTCCGGTCCAGCGGCCAAACGCGAGGTTCTGTCTTCTTTCTGCTTGTTTGTTTTATCTACTAGGCGCTAGACCCTCATGATCTTTTATCTCGCATCTACGATGGGGGGTTGGGGGGGCGAGATAGGGTGGGGAGGATTACGAGGGCTAGTAATCATCACCGGAGATATATCTTCCACCGGAGGCACTGGGTAGGGAGAAGAGGTTGGGAAACCTACAGTCCCCTCGGAACGGTCTATAGGAGACGGGGCACTTCCAATGTTGCTGGGAGGCGAGGAAAAACTGGATGCCGTATTTGTAGGAGTCTGGTGGCTATCTGTGCGATTGTCTATCCATCCCTGCACTCCTTTGATCGCATCCCAGATCCGTGTGAGGTTATTGTTTCCACCATTTTTAAGACTGTTTAGGGATTCCTGTAGTCCTTTGATTACATCCCAGATTCTTGATAATTTATCATTTGTCTCCTCAATTTTTCCAAGTTTTTTCCAATTATTTCTGAGAGAGATTTTGCTGTTTGGAAGGCAGTTTCTGCCGTGTGGTACATCGCAGGTAGGCTTAGGTCAGAAGGCCCCTTTGGAGGCAGATTGTAAGGGTCATCGACGTAGATTTCCACTGAGCAGGTCCTTAGCCACTTAGTGATATACGATATTTTCTTGTGAGAGGATAAGTTCTTCGCGGATCGCTCCTTGAGAATCTCTCTGGTATCAGATATTTGCATTTCGTATATGCAATGTTGATTTCCTCATCGGAGAAGGCATCACTGACAGATTGTATAGCGGACTCAACGTCGGAACGGTTCGATTGGTATTGTATATAGTAAAGACAATTGTTCGCGAGTACGGAACTTGTGTATGGGGCACAGGCACCGGTAGGTGCCAGGGTCACTTGCGCAATGGTTGGAGGTTGGTCGGGTGACATTTTGTGGTAAGGGAGGGATCAAGCATTAACACATACACTGCATTCTTTTACCCATTTCCCAGGACCAATAGGCCTCGAGTAGCTGTGATTCGAAAGATTTCTAAGGCACTGATTGGAGCAGAAAGAATATTAGTATATCTGCAGTTGCACAACACTCTCCGGCTTACATGCCGGGTATTGCGTGGAGACACTATTAACACATTGCTTACTATAGGAGCTATAATCACCAAGGGTGAAAACCCTTCTTTTCTGTGAAGAAATGCGAGAGAGACCTCCAACGCGTCCGCCCCCACACACACTGGCTGAACTGGAATATACTCTCACAGTACCTGGAATTCCTGGGCTTGGTAGTCTTCTTATCTGCTGACATTCTTGTGCACTATGGAGGTATAAAAATACTTGGGATTTCCCCAAAGGAGGCAGGGGGAGTAGAAGAGGTGAAGTGGAGTCTGCAGGGTTTGAGAAAAAGTCTGAAGAAAGTCCTGCTTCCGAGTGGTTCAGATCGGTTCTGAGCGAGGTCTAAGAGAGTTCTTAGAGCGAGCTGCTGTGTCTCTGCTCTTTTAAAATCTCGCCTGGTAGGTGCCGTCCTAATCGGGATTTTCCCTGGGGGGGCCAAATTCAGAACAGCCAATGGGAGTAAATAGAGTTTTTCTAGAGAATGGTGACTTCCAGTTCTAAGGGTCAACTTGCATATAGGCAAGGATGAATGAGTCTTGTTATAAAAGAAGAAATCTTAACTTTCCTTGGTTCTGGCTTAAAATCCAATGAACAATATATAATATAATATAAAGAAATCTTAACAATTTCCTTGGTTCTGGCTTAAAATCCTGAACAATATATAATATATATTATATATATATATATATATATCTATATATATAATATATCATATATAATCATATATATAAAGAAATCTTAACTTTCCTTGGTTCTGGCTTAAAATCCTGAACAATATATATAATATATATATATATATATATATATATATATATATATATATATATTATATATATATATAATACATATAATACATATATATTACACATTATATATATATATATATATATATATATATACACGATATATATAATATATATATACACACACACACAAATATATATATATATATATATTATATATTTTATATATATATATATATAAATATAATAGGCGTCACATCAAGAGTTTAGAGCCTTCAATATTCAGAACTTTATGTGAATGACTCGATAATATCCGTTCTCCTTGTCTGTAATGGTATTACCTATGATATATTGTGAGCAGGAACATTTCAAATATTACAGCATCGGTTTTCAAGCGCTCTGCGATATTAACGACATCTTTAAAGTTAGACATCACGCTCTGAAGCGTTACTGTGGCAAACGGGTCTGTATTCATTTAATATATAGTCATTGCTACAATATTAAGTTTAATTTCAATTTTCCTTTTTATGAAGACGGGAATAATCAGAGTCCTCAGGATGATCGTCAGATATAATATTTAAGAGAAATTTACATAAAGGAAGCATCTAAACAATATATATGTGTGTGATGGTTGGGGAGCAGGTGGGGTTACCTACGGAGACTTTTGTCTAAAATTACTCGTTTTGTAAATTAGAGCAATATAGCTATATACATATATTTCATAATCGTCCTCCTATCTGTTGTCAGCATGTGCCGTTTTTCTAGAGATAAATCTCTGTTTGAGCAGGAATCTAGATTAGCCGGCTTATGAGATTATGAAACAATCTCAAAGGATTTCTGATAATCCCGTCCTCCTTTTCTTTCAAATCTCATTAAAGGGGTCCCCATCCGGAAAATTAAATCTCTCCTTTGATGCTATTTTTCGGGATTTTTTTATTTTTTTGTTTTTTTCCGGGGAAAATGTTCGTCTTCGCTTCCTTTTAATGGGCTCTTTCCAATCCTCGTGATTCTGTTTGTGCTGTTTTTCGAGTTTGTAGTGATAATTAGCTTTTCCTCCATAGTCATGTCAAACCCATTTCACAAGAAGTGACGTCAGTGTACCTCATGCGTTGCATTGTAGGCATTACTTGAGGTACTTTGCAGCCTGCCTTCGACCCCTAGTTGCAACCCCTTTCGTTCCTTTTACTGTACCTACTTTCATATTCTCTATCTTCCATCTTAATCTCGAGCCTCTCCTAACAGTTGTTTGGCGCAACTGCGAGGTTTTCACCTTCCAAGCCTCTTACTGTCAATTTCCGTTTCAGGGCTGAATGACCTCATAGGTCCCAGTGCTTGGCTTTTGGCATATATTCTATATTCAACCAGAAGAAGTAGATTGAATGACTTAAGGAACACAGAAGGGGACAGCGAGTCCCTTATTTTGGAAGTGACCGACGTATTGGTTACGCTGTGATCTTTGAGGGTCCCCCCCTCCACACACACACACGCGCGCTCACTTAAACTGTCAGTTGACCTGACGGTTATGAACACTGAAGGCCGCTTTTGTCGTTGAAAGGACGCGATTTAAACTGTTGATGTGCATGTAACCAACAGTTCTCCTGGGAATCGTATTCCGGTCCAGGTTTCAGTTCCTGAGCAGCTGTCGTTAGAGAAGGTCACATGATGTCTGCTTGTGTCAAAATACGATTTTGGCTGATTATATGTATTGAGTTTCACATAGACTAACTTATAATTGCTAGTTCCTGTAGACAAGTTAGGTCTATGGGCCATGAGGTAGACCTTTTAATGTTTTACGATATTTTTTGCTAGACTTACACAATTTTATTAACACCAATAGTCATAATGCACAGCGTTTTTCCTGCTGTCTTTTTCTTGGGATCATATCGGCGTTATGTCCACTTAAATTTTTTTTATCCTAGTTTATTACCATCAGTAGTTGTACTGCCGATTTTTTCCCCACTTCTGTTTATCCAGGGACCATATCGTCTTAATGTCCACTTAGAATTTTCCTCTAAATTTGTCAGCGAACTTTCGGCCCCTAGCTGCAACAACCCCTTTCATTCCTTTTATTGTACCTCCATTCATATTAACTTTCTCCCATCTTGCTATCCACCCTCTCCTGACAATTATTTCTTGGTGCAAACTGCGAGGTTTTCCTCCTGTTACACCCTTTTACCCACCTTCTCTCAAGTTCTTTATCAGCGCTGAGTGACCTCATAGGTCCCAGTGCTTGGCCGTAGGTTTCGAGAGAGACAGAGTCCTCGAAGAATTTTATTCTTTCTCTTCTGAATTACACCAAGGCAATAAAATTTACCCTTCAAACTCTTAGAATCGCTAAGGTGAAATCATCTAATCTTTTTATTTGATCATTGCAGAACACTTTCCCCTTAGCTTTAAGTAAGCACCTCTGTAGAATATCTTTGAATTTACCCGTAATTAGGGTGCCGTGAATAAATTGAAGCTATGCTTCGAAGAAAAACTGTACATTTTCCGCTGGATAATCGTTGCCTGAGAAATCGGCATCGTAAGGAATTTCTTCTTCTTTCCTACAGTTATCCCTACATGAAGGGGTCGGTTGCCTGATGCGCCTTCTCCCCTCCTCTGCTTTCTATCAAAGGCACCATCCTCCACCAAACCTCTTCCCTCCATACCTTCCTTCACTTTATCTCGCCGTCTAACTCTCTGTCTCCCTCTCGATCTTCTCCCTCTAACAGGTTCCTCCCAAGATCTCTTCACTCCCTCCACGTGTGTTCTTTACTAAGGCTGCTCTTCTTATTTCGTCATTTTCCAATCTCTCAGGCAGCGGTATTCCCATAATCCACCTCAGCATTCTCATCTCTGCTCTCTCAAGCCTTACTTCCCCGACAACTTAAATGGTTTTCGCCTATGAAAGTTAATTAACTCTTATTCAAGATGCCATTGTTAATTACCTGCTTAAATATTCATTCGTGAGTGTTAATTAGCCTCTGTATTGTCAGCGACGTTGGAACGGGGTTTAATTACCAACACCCGTATTAATAATATCTTAATTTCGTTGTAATTAGCATTTGGGCTCTTTTGACGGTTTCGTTAATTAATTCCAATATATTATATATATAGTATATATATATATAAATATATATATATATATATATATATATATATATATATATATATATATATATATATATATATTTCGTGAATGTTCAGAATTTAAAATATAAGAGGTTCATCTAGACAAATTCAATACTTCGTCACTGTCCCTTTTTGAGTGACAAGGTATAATTTTTTTTATTTTGAATTCTGAAGATTCACGAAATAATATATATATATATATATATATATATATATATATATATATATATATATATATATATATACATATATATATATATCGTGAAAATTGAGAGTTTAAAGTAAAATAGGTTCATATAAACAAATTTAATTCTTCGTCACTCAGACAGAGAGAGAGAGAGAGAGAGAGAGAGAGAGAGAGAGAGAGAGAGAGAGAGGCAGGATTGAGGCTCACTTGTCAGTATTGTGGAAGGATAACGATTACTTCGTCGAGACATGCCGCTTTTTATTATAAATTATTATATATATATATATATTATATATATATATATATATATGTATATATATATATTCATATATTATATATATATATATATATATATATATATATATATATATATATATATATATATATACAATAATAACAAATAATCAACAAGCCACATTGAACTGATCCCTTGATTACGGTTAATAAATACGTAATGAATCTGTAAAGTAAGTTAATAGAGACGCAATGAACGAGTAAAGTAAGAGGGAGAGCGATAAAAGGTGCTCATTATGCATACCAATCAAACGCTCCCCAGCAAATCTTTTTGAGGTTTTGGCGAATGTTCTTCAAATCTCTTGCACAAGGAGGAGTAGTGATGATTAACATTTGCTCTCCTTTGTGTGTGTGTTGGGGGGGGGGGGAACGGGGGGGGGGGGGGGGGGACCATTTTAAGGGCATTTAAGTTCGAATATCGTCTGCAAAGAAGAATTCCAGGAACTCACGGCATTGAAGTCGGCATTCAACATTCGGCTATGAGTTCCATGACGTCAGTCAGAGAGGAATTGTATTGACGGACCATTTGGGAATAGCGTCCAAAGCTATTTTGGATGGATGTATGGCTAACCAATTTCAAATGGCGAACAGACCGAAAAAGGACGAAAATAAATATACCCTGATAAGTTCGGTTCAGTCACCAGGAAAAACTGAACAGAAGGATATGAGAATTCACCGCTCATGGAATGTGTGAGAGAGGAGATAGAGAGACGACGGACTTCGAGAGGGAATTTTTCCAGGATTGTCATTGGGAATCCATTGGGGTCCTTTGATGAGGAACTTATCCAAAGAGTTGAAAGAAGCAGGAAGTGAGAACTGAATTAAATTTCATAACAATACAATATAATATATATATTATATATAGATATATATATGATATAGGAATATATATTATATATATATATATATATAGTTATATATATATGATTATATATATATATGATATATATATAATATATATATATATAATATATATATAGTATATATATATATATATATATATGTATATATATATATATATATATATATATATATATAGATATATATATATATATATATAGTATATATATATATATATATATATATATATGTATATATATATATATAATATATATATTATATATATATATATATATATATATATATATATATATATATATATATAGATATATATATGTATATATATATATATATATATACCATATATATATATATATATATATATTATATATATATAAAAGAAGATACTATCAAAAGACTTTAACAAATACGCTCTCTCTCTCTCTCTCTCTCTCTCTCTCTCTCTCTCTCTCTCTCTCTCTTCTCTCTCTCTCTTCATTAGTGAAGAAATCGTCTCCACTATAAAGTGGACGTCACGGTTCATTTTTGCATCAATCAATCAATGAATCTCTACTGCCAAATAACGTTTCCTTGATCTCATTTACTAAACTCCTTTGAGGGCTTTATCCCACTAATGATCAGCCTTCAGCTAATTGGCTAACTTGAGAAACCGCCTACGCATGCGCATTGCAGCCACTCAGTAGAGGTCACTGCTGCCATTGTTACTGTGCTGAGTTGAAGCTCTCTTGAACCAGCACGGACGGTTCTGCAGAGTAAATAATCTGAAGAGGACACAGCCGCTAGACAGATCGTTTCCGAGTGCTCATTACAGATAATGACACTTGATTCATCAATGACCATGAAGCATCGTCGTTAAGGACAGTCGTCGAATGGTCTAATCGATTCTTATACAACTGTTGAGTTTCTAGCTTTCCTCCGGTCGTTATCTCCTCAGCATCTGCAGCAGTTGAGATGCATTAAGAGTTTTTTTTTCCTTTCTTTTTTAAGTTTTCTTGTCAATCGAGAGTGCTTTGTCGTGCTGGGAAAAGTCAGTTGTTAGTTAGTCTTCAAACTCCTGCATTTGAAGAAAGGTCTGTCAGTTTCTGGTCCCTTCCTCCATGTTTCAAATTTTCCATTGTTTTCATTTGTAAAATCGTAGCGAAAGCAAACACTGAATTTGTATATCTACATTCAGCTGTCCTGGCTTGTTCAGCGGCGCTGGGCTGTTAACGATAGCCTTCGTTTGTTTCGATTGAAAAGCCGTGCCGTAACGTGGTATTCCAATGACTTCTTCTTTACAGTCCTTGGAGAAATGATCGAGAACGTCATGCATAATAAATTTCTTGCATAGTGATTCTTAGCGGACTTCCGGACACCTTACAGGTTCAGACCGGTGTTTACCAAGGAGGGCGACTGTCGCCCTTCTTATTTGTGCTAGTTATTATGTGGGCAACAAAGACAAGCAAAGAAAATCTTTGGGAATAGTGGACGAAGTTGAAAAGAGCAAGATCTGGAGTCAGACCAACATCTCTGAAGAACTATATTGCTTTTATAACAAAGGATTATATCCATTATGGAAATTTGTTTAAAGATACATAATGAAACCCACAGCCTCTATTAGTACTATAAAATGATGTAAATTAACGTAATGATCGATGCTACGTTGGAAGATATGGAATGATTCTCAGGACACGGAAGGAAAGAAAGGATTAATATATATAATTAATATATATATATATATATATATATATATATATATATATATATATATATATATATATGGAAAATGTCTGTTTGTGTTTGTTTGTATGAAAACTGTACAAATCCACATTTCTTGACCGATTTTGATGAGATTTTTACCATAGACTCTCCTACCCCCCCAGGAAGGTTTTAGTCAATTCCGAAATCGAAGGCCGTTTCTAAGGGGGTCATAACCTCTCTTTTTTCATGACCCATAATTTTTTATTAATCCACATATCTTGACCGATTTTGATGAGATTGATTCTTGTGCTGCTTACTACACAGAATGTAATGCGATTGGGTAAACTGGTGCACTTGGCAATTTGTACGACATCGTTTTCAATCGCTTTGTTTTTGTTGCCTCCAAAACCTTTTGTTCGGATTGCTTGAGCTTCGTACACTTGTGGGTGAACAGCTCGGTTTCCGATTTGCAAATGTGTGAGAGCTTGATTTGTTTAGAGGATTTGTTGAACCAGTCTTTTCCTAAAGCTGCCAACATGGTCGTTAAAAAAGAGAGAGAGAGAGACAGAGAGAGAGAGAGAGTTGTTAGAAATTTCCGGTCACGCCCGAGTATGATTGAAGAAACCAGTCAACATGGTCGTTCAAAAGCGAGAGAGAGAGAGAGAGAGAGAGAGAGAGAGAGAGAGAGAGAGAGAGAGAGAGAGAAAGTGTATTCGAAAAATCCGATCACGCCCAACTTTGCATATCTTCGCTGGCGGGCGACAGCAGCGGTACGCACGGATATATAGTACATAGTACTATATGTCCTTTAATGTGCTGTTTATAAGAATTTCTTGCCTCTCGTGACCCCCGACGGTGGACATTTCCTCCCAGCTCTTTTTTTCGCGTCTTACAATATGGCCTCTATTCCATTTCGGGATCATTAGCGCTTTGTAATCGTTACTGCTAGCCTGGCTGGATGGGGGCGTGGCATCGGGTTACATATACCAACCCCCATGCTTTTTTTTTTTTTTTTTTTTTTTTTTTACGCCTAGCCAAAGACTGGTTCTTCATTCAGAATTCTGTCCCGCACTGTTTCCTTTAAATTTGGAATTTAAAGAGACCGAGGCAATTAAGTTCCATAGGTGGCTTTTACTTCTTTTTGACGAATTTAATGGGATGTGGTCTAAAAATCCCAGTTGCCGAGGACGTAATTCGTCCGCCTCGTTGGTGATACGAATGACAGTCCTGTTTTGGCCACGAAGGTTTCACCGATCGTTGGCTGATAGGGAAATTTGACCTTCCCTAACGGGAGAGGTTGTGAGAACTGTTCAGGTGCAGATCCCTTTTAGTGCGTGCGACTAGCCCTAGTTCCCTTTTTGTTAAAAAAAAAAAAAAGAAAGAAAAAAAAAAACTATTGAGACGGCTTTGAATGTCCGCCTCAGGTCTTAAAAACTACTGAGGTTAGAAGGCTGCAAATTGGCGTTGATTAATTATTCACCCTCCAATCATCAAACATACCAAATTGCAACCCTCTAGCCTCAGTAATTTTGATCTATACATCAGGGTAAAGTTATTTCGCTTTAGGCAGAGGAAAGTATGGATAAGACTATTTAATTTCCTTTTCTTTCGTTAAGGTCAAGAACTCTCTAATGGCTCTCCATGCCCGAGAAATAAAGAAACAAATGCCTGATGAATGGCTCTTCAGTGGTATGGATTTAGTTCATTTTCCCCAAGTTCCTCGTTGGACGGATGGTTTACGTGCTCGCCTACGATTTGGTAGTCGCGAGTTCGACTCCTTGCTCTGACAACGTTGAACCAGAGGAATTTATTTTTGGTGATTAGAAATTCATTTCTCGATATAGTGTGGTTCGGATCCCACAATAAGCTGTAGGTCCCGTTGCTAGGTGACCAATTGGTTCCTAGCCACGTAAAAATATCTAATCCTTCGTGCCAGCCCTGGGAGAGCTGTTCATCAGCTCAGTGATCTGGTGAAACTAAGATTCACTTTTTTAAGCTTATTTTCCCTCAGTGAGAAGCAGGACCTGAAGAGTGTCTGGGCGCGAGAGATGATTTTCCTCATATTTTTATTCATGAGTTCCAAAGCACCGTTCCATTATGCAGATATTCTCCTTGAATGGTTTCAAGAGGAGATAAAGTCTCTTTTATCAACAACAGGTGGCATAAGAAAAAAGATTGGCCCTATTAAGGTACAGCTAATATGGTATTCTTCGTTTAGCAAAAGAAAGGTAAATTATACATTGCTAATGGATCTATATTTTGGTTTGCCATCACCAGAAAGAATGATTCTTTTGATTGAATTAGAATGGGATTTAGAGAGAGCACGTTGTCTTTTAGAAACATTAGTTATATCCTGTTTCTTCTTCTTCTTCTTCTTCTTCTTCTTCTTCTTCTTCTTCTTCTTCTTCCGATGATTGTCATTATGATGTTTGGTATGAATCATTGCTCCCAAGAACTTTATAATAAGGGTGGTGCTGTTGGCGCTTTTGAAGAGAGCCATGATGATGATGATGATGATGATTAGGAGGAGGAAGGTCACAGATCTACTGGGAACCCATGTGCGTCGCAATTTAAACAGACACACACACACACACACACACACACACACACACACATATATATATATATATATATATATATATATATATATATATATATATATATATATATATATATATATAATATTAATAAACGTAATGCACGGAGGAAAATGAAAAAACAAGAACTGTCGAGGTCTTTCGGTCTTAACGACCCTTTACAGAAGGCAAGACTGATCAGAACAATGAGAAACACAGCACAGGTAATTATATATAAACATATATATAAACGGACATTACAGGTCGCTTAAAGACAGCAAAAGTCAGATACGGAGTAAACAAGGTTCGCCTGAATAGAATTCACAAAGAGAGAGAGAGAGAGAGAGAGAGAGAGAGAGAGAGAGAGAGAGGAAATTGGACTGTCAGTTTAAATAAACAATATTTCTATTTTGAAGCGGCAAGGATACTCTTTTCTTCTTTTCTTCTTCTTCTTCTTCTTCTCTTCTTCTTCATCTTCTTTTATGTAGATAAATGTTTACTGAAACTCCTTTACGAAGGAAAATTAATTTCCATTGAGGGCCGACGTCTCGAATAAAGGCAGCACAAGTTGGCCCGTATTCCTAACTTCATCGAATTAGAGGTAACTTTAGGAAAACTCTCTTAACCAGCCCTTTTAATTCAATGCGAGACAATGGCATCTACTTACACAGACACACACACATATATACACACACACGGACACAAACACACACAGACAAGAGTTGTCGTATGCTATGAGTCCAGGCGTTTGGGATGATAATAAATCTACAGAATATGTCCCAGTTGTTCGAGATTGTCCACTGTTTAACCAAATTTCTAAGAACACTTGGCACCTTAGCTAATAAAAAGGACTATTAGTAGAAAAAATCCTAGCGTCGATTTACCTTTCATATAAATGCATGTATAGACACACACACACACACACACACACACACACACACACAACATATATATATATATATATATAATATATATATATATATATATATATATATATATATATATCTCTAAGTATAAAAGGCCCATTGCAACAATCTGGTTTAAAGCTAAGGACTATACTTCGGGGGTGGGCTGCATCCCACCGTTATGAAGTAGTGACATTTCACTACTTCATAACGGTGGGAGGCAGTCCACCGAAAATAGTCCTTAGCTTTAAACCAAAGTGTTGCAATGGGCCTTTTATACTTGAGACGTATCCTGTTATAACATAAGAATTTATTTACAAATATTTTTATATATATATATATATATATATATATATATATATATATATATATACACACACACACACACACACACACACACACACACACACACACACACAAGTATTACAGTAAAGAGGGGAAAAATGAGAGAAAACACTGGTTTTGAGACAGAGCTTTCTTTCCATTTTACATTTTCACATTTTATGTTTACATAAAATGTGAAGTAAAGTCTTGCGCTGAATTACGTAGTTCTGATGTAGTTGAAGGTTTTTCCAGAACTCGCTCAGACGAACACAGGAAAGAAACATATCTATTATCAACTTGAAGGAAATCATCTTTTTTTCGAAGTTTTTTGGATCTACATATTTCACTCCCATAACAAGAAGTCAAGGCAACTTCTCGCAATTGGCGTGAGGTAAGTTTATTACGACAAGATTAACAGTATTTTCTGTTTGCTTTTATATTTACTGTTGCTGCAGACTATGAATAATGCCAGAGTCAGAATCGATATACAAAAAGAATGATCCGTTTGTACATTTCAAGTATGCGTCGGAATTCAACGTGGGAAGCTTATAATAATAATAATAATAATAATAATAATAATAATAATAATAATAATAATAATAATAATAATAAAGTATGTGAAAACCAGTGACGCTCGTAAAAACTTGGCTAAATGCGACGTATTTGTAAAAAAAAAAAAAAAAAAAAGAAAGAAAAGAAAAAAAAAAAAAAAAAACTTTAAGGCTTACGATTCATTCATGTCTTATCGTCAGATTCATTCACTCGATGACGACGACATTGACCTAGCAAAGCCTGGAAGATAGAATTATATTTCTTTCACTACATCAAGGTTCAATATAAACGCCAGGGGACTTTTCTACGTAAACCAGAATTCTGTTCAAAGTATCACGCGTCTCAGATTTATAAAAATTGCAGAACTTTGCCACCGGATTATATTCCCACCTATTTACGTCAACCGGAGATCAATTCATAGTATCAGGTTTCTCAGTCATAAAAATGCAGAAATTTATATTTCCACAAGAATCCCCGACTAATAATCAATTTACTCACGCTCAAGTCTTTTAAAGACAGTGGTTCTTAACCTTTTTTGTTACCACGCCCCCTCCAAGAGTTGGTCCTTTCTTTCACGCCCCCCTTGCATTTGTGAGTAAAATTCCCTCTCAGATTTAAAGGGAAATAAAAACAAAAAATGAGAAAGAGAAGGGGTTTCGAGGGGTAGGAAGGGAGGTCGATAATTACAAAACATGTTGAGCCCAACGAGCCTAACTAGAGTAGTGGACTCCAGGAAAGTAACTTTATAAGGTGATACTTTTGCAATTTTTCATAAACTTCTGAATGTGAGTTTCTTACACTTGTTAAGAGAATAACGAATATAATTTGATAATTTTTTGTTTTTCATCTCTCCCCCCCCCCCCCCCCCCCCCCCCCCCCCCCCCCCCGCAGATTAAGAATCACTGTTCCCCGTAGAAGGGTAGTGCCATCAGTGGACCTCATGCGGTGCACTGTAGGCATTACCTAAGGTTCTTTGCAGCGTGCCTTCGGCCCCTAGCTGCAACCACTTTCGTTCCTTTTGCTGTACCTCCTTTCCTATTCTCTTTCTTCATCTTACTTTCCACCCTCTCCTAACACTTGATTCATAGTGCAACTGCTTTGAGGTTTTCCTCCTGTTACACCTTCCAAACCTTTTACTGTTAAATTCCATTTCAGCCCTGAATGACATCTTAGGTCCCAGTGCTTGGCTTTTTGGCCTAAATTTTATATTCAACTCAACGCAAGAATCACTGTTCTAAGACGTATGATTCCAACGGCTCAAATTGTTGCCGATGGTCCTTTTTAGTCCTTTTTGGTTTTCTCTCGTCCAGCCACGCAAATGGATGAGATCCAACACGAAATCGTAAAGTCGAGACATGGAAGGACAGGAAAAGCCATGAGTTGTAATTAGGGTTATTCACGTTCAGTAAAAGTTAAAAAAAAAAATTATGGTGAAGCAAATCAGACCAGAACAGTAATGCGCGTTAATTCTCTCCGATTTCCAGCCGCGTGAAAATAACGAATTCTAAGTTTAGGTATTTTGGTTCACATCTTTTCTTCTCGATATGGTGAGTCTTTTATATCAAATAAATGTATTTATACGAGATAGAAAACTTTGTTTTATTTTCATAGAGTGTCTTCTAATCTGATGTACTATTATGACAGGCATGAAATAATAATAATAATAATAATAATAATAATATAATAATAATAATAATAATAATAATAATATGGAGAAACAAATCCACAGATTATAAATGTACCTATATTTAAATTTAAAACTTTAAGGATAGCTATCTTTAAGTGTTAAATATAAATATATGTACATTATAGAACTGTGGTTTTGTTTCTCCATTGAAGACTCGTGCTACTATGAGGGATTTTTAATAATAATATTAATAATAATAATACACTCACTCTTATTATAGGTAATATCCTATTTTCTTGTGTATTAGTTTAAAACCCGTCCAATCAGATGCGTTCCTTCTTTCCAAGATTTTTGCTATAAATTAATGATTTGGTTTAATATTGAGTTTATCTTATCATTTTGTCCTATTATTATTATTCGCGAGAGAGAGAGAGAGAGAGAGAGAGAGAAGAGAGAGAGAGAATGTTAATTATGGAAACATCATGCGTTTTACTTTAAAGTGCACGCAACTGCTATTCGTTGTACGGAGTTTATTTGTCTAACAGATCACTCCACTCGTTCGTGTCAAAATTTTTTGTGGTTACTAAATCCTACCAAACATGTCATCCGAAAATTCCCTGATAATATGAGGCTCTTCTCGAACTACTTTTAAGTCAAAATAAACTTGTCTCTTTCATGAAAAACGTTTATAGTAAGAAAAACTCCTACAGACATGTTCGTTCATTTCGGATTTTGTCTTGTGCTCAACCAAGTTTCTCGTATGCGCTTGTGCCCATGAGTGGGTGTCAAATTTAATACGTACATATTTAGGCCAGTTGTCCAAAGAACTATGCAAAAAGGTGGCGTAACTCCAGAAGACTATGAATGGTCCTCAGCGCTTGTGCCCAATGAATTGGGTGTCAAAATTCGATATATACGTATTAGGCCACCTGGCCCAAGAACAATCCAAAAAAGTGTCTCGACTCCAGAAGACTATGAATGGTCCTCAGTCGATACACTATCCCCAGCCCCCCAGGGTTCATTCTGAGAGTAAGGTCAACCTCTGTCCTTAAGTCACTGACATAAGGAAGTGCCGTCACAGACGGACAAAACTTTACCGGAGTTACAGAAAGGAAAAATACGTTGGTATTTCAAGTTTACTTTCCGCGAACGAAAGAAACAGTAAAATCACTAAACATAAACGGCATATTTTGTTACGAGGGACCCCATGAGAATACCCGCTAACTGCAGGGGAAATCAGGGTTAGCTCGCTTTACGTAATGTCAATTTTTTTACGTTTGTAGGCTCAAGGGGAACGGAAGGATACTACGTTGTTAGACTGAAAATCCTGAGTGAAACTTTTGCCCACAAAAAGTGTCTCGCTTTTTAAGGGGAAATTATTTCGGTCTGAAGGAAGAGAGGTAATGAAATGTAGTTGCCGAGTCGGAAAGGGAATTTTCTGAAGTGTAATGAGAGAGAGAGAGAGAGAGAGAGAGAGAGAGAGAGAGAGAGAGAGAGAGAGAGAGAGAGAGAGAGAGAGCAGTGTATATATTATGTAAAGCACGAAAGAAATACCGATCCAGAAACATCAAAGCAGGGCAACCAATCAGTATTTACAATCAGAAACAAGTTTTCTGTGCAGCGTATAATGCCGTATAAAACTCTCAGCCACGGCCCGGTGGTGGCAGGCATATCTGTGCCACACGCGCGGACTATTATGGCTAACTTTGACAAGAGATAAAATAGAAAACTACTAAGGTTAGAGGGGTACAGTTTCATATGTTTGATGGTGGAGGAGGGTGGATGATCAACATACCAATTTGCAGCCCCTCTAGCCTCAGTAGTTTTTAAGATCTGAGGACGGACATACAAATAGCCATCTTAATATTTAATAAAAATAGACAAAAATAATCTGAGACACAACTGATGAGAAATATTCAGAGGAAAGAACCAGAGAAGAGAAAAGGACCTTCGAGGATATTGGGAGTTCGTATTAGAATGTTTCCTTTTAGCGCAAAAGACTCCCCAAGGACTTTGCTTAGTTTGTTAAGGAGGATAGTTACGTCAGAGAAGAGGAGGGTTATGGTACCTATAGCTGTAGGATTGTTAAAGGAGAAAATTAACCTTTTTATGATATTCTTCGTGGAATGTGCATTTTTTTTTCTTTCGTTCTGTGTGCTTGCTGAACCTTTCATTCTGCCTCTTTAAGAGCCGAATCAGTCATCACCGAAGAACGAAGAGTCCATCAGCACCAATTTACTTACAATAACCTTCCATAATTATATACCAAGTGTATAATTCTGAAATAAGAGGGACTATTGGCACTTCAATTGGCATTAGATACTGATCTCTCACTTGATTCAAAACGTTTATTTTATGGGGATCCTTTTTTGTTATGTAAACTCGGGCAAAGATATACATCCCGCGTAACGAGGAGATTGAGAGGAAACATATTCTCGCCTTAGTTCGTTTGTTGTATGTTCTCAAGTACCTTTTTGTCAAAGGAGACAAAAGATTCGTGTATGGAATGCAATAATTACGAACAAAAAGAAAAAGTGGTGATCTTGTCGAGAATTCAAAAATGGAAGTTCGTTCCCCTTCTCAAGACCGAACACTAATATGAGAGAAAAGCTTTTATGAGATAATTGTTACTGACAACAGCCGTACTACTCTGAGTTTCCAAAACTTCGACATCCTGTGAAATTGTCAATGGGTCTCTCCTCCCATCCTCTCAGAATAGTAATGAAAGTCCATTGTTCCAGATGAATGTCCCCGGCTGGAAAAACTGGAACGATATCCGATGAATTCCTGGAATTGAACTCGTTCCCTGGAAAAAAAATAAAAATGAAAATAAAAAGATGGCGACCGTATTTGCTCAGAAGGTTGTCGCTTAACTTTTGCCTCTGTTAATGCCATCTCCCATCAGATAAGGAATTAGGGAGACTTATTCATAGGAAGAACCTTTCCAAACATTAATTGTAACAGAATTTTGATGGTAAAGGATATGCACCCAAGCCTTTTTGCTCCTGTTGTGTAAATCTTCTTTAAGTCTTATAAAATAAAAAACGAACCACTGTAATATATATAGTTTTAGACCAGAGAATTGTAATGGCCCTCCTATACTTGAGACGAATCCTGTTTAAACAGGACAATTTATTTACACACACACACACACACACACACACACACACACATATATATATATATATATATATATATATATATATATATATATATATATAACACACACACACACACACACACACACACACACACACACACATATATATATATATATATATAATATATATATATATATATATATATATATAATATATATATATATACATATATATATATATATATATATATACATACATATATATATATATATATATATATATATATATATATATACTAGATATATATATAGGGTAGAGTGGAGTAAAAGGCCTCCCCCTATTTTCTGCTTATTACATATCATAGCAACTTAGTCAGCTGATCAGTGCAGCAACACCTTCTGCCTGAAGCTTTCTATACCAGACAGCCAGGGAGAACTTTGGACCACATTTCATGTAAGTATGCGTGCTATATGAGGGATATCCTGTGCGGACATCTTGTCAGTAAAGTCAGTACTTTAACTACAGTTACTTTAAATGAAGCTAAGAAATATCTTGCAATGCAAATCCAGACTTGAAAACTCACTGAGGTACAGGTGGATTTAGTTTTCTTTAAAAAAATGGCAAGTGGGGTAAAAGGCCCACCACGCTTTGGGGCAAGGAGCCCAGGGGGCTGTTTTTACCCCATCTGATCAGTTGGACGTGTAACCAGTGGTGAAAAAGGACAGACTATATCTTATTGTGCAATGAAGGCAGCAGGAGTTTGTCTTCCTCTTATGTTTATATTTGCCCGTAAAAGGATGACTTCACTACTTATGATCGGCAGCACCTGGATCAATTGCTAGATGGCACAGCAAATGGATGGTCTAATACTGGTTGTTTCGTAGACTGGCTACATCACTTTCTTAAAATTGTTTAGCCAAGTCGAGCAGAAAAGCACATTACATTTCCAGATGGCCACCGCAGTCACAGGACTTTAGCCAGAGAGAATGGAGTAATGTAAAGAAAATTAGTCTACCTTTTTGACTTATGTCATTTTTGTTCTTATGTAAAACTTATCCATTATTTCTTTTATTTGTGTTATTCTTGGTGCTATATAAAAGTGAATTTATTTCTAATTGTGCTGCTACAGCTGTCATGTAGAGGAAGTGTCAATTTATTTTACAATTTTGCTAATTTCAGTTACCTATGAATACCAAAAAGTTCTTAGGTTTTACAAGAAACTAAGAACTCTAAGATTGATTTGTGTATTTTCCAACATTATTCTTGAATATTTTTGTATGGAAGGTTGAATTTTTTATAATTAGCAAAAGTAGGCGTCTGCTTTTCAATATAAATGGTAGTTTTCATGAAGTACCACAATATCTTAGGTATGGGGCAAAAAGCCCCCACCGTGGGCTTCTTACCCCACCCATGGGGTAAAAGGCCCCCTTTGTTCTTTTTTTTCAGGTCATGTTTTTACTATCCTAAATTGTTAACAGCTTCTCATGATATGATCGTTGATACTCCAATAACAAAAGCTTTCTAGAAATATCTCTTGTTAGGTCAATAGCTGATATACTGTAGAGTATATAAGCATTTCTCCTTAAGGGGGCTTCTTATCCCACTCTCCCCTATATATATATATATATATATAATATATATATATATATATATATATATATATATATATATATATATATATATATATATATATATATGCATATATATATATATATATATATATATATATATATATATATGCATATATATATATATATATATATATAATATATATATATATATATATGCATATATATATATATATATATATATATATATATATATATATATATATTATATATATACGTATAGTATAAGTCCATCAAAAAAACATGAGAATTTTTATGTTTTGTTGTTCTAGTTCAAAGTTCCATAGGAAATGCTTTCGAACGAGAGGCGAGATGCAAAACATATAGAACATTTTCCTTTCGAAAGAGCCGCACATTCAGTCGCAAATTCTGTCTTTATTCGCACTCGAACAAAGACGAGGAAGGGTAAAAATGTATAAGGAAAAAATGATTTGTAAAATGTCATGTCTCAGCCGGAATAAAAAGTATGAACAGCGGCGCGAAGTTTTGCGTGAAGTTTTGCGACAGAGGAGCAAATTAAGCCATGTCTGACCTGCAACTTCCTAATGTGAGTTTTGATGTCGCAGGTGAGAACGCACAACAGCTCAATACATTGGGTACTTTATTGTTGCCAACGTTTCAAGACTATGGTCCCATTTTCAAGGCTATAAAGAACAAAAATACATAAATTACAAAACCTCTCCAGCAAGATTAACATAAATTGTTACATACAAATAAGCACAAGAATATGTGTATATATATATATATATATATATATATATATATATATATATATATATATATATATATATATATATATATAATAATATATATTGTTATGTATATAGCGGGCCTTGAGAGAGGCTAGATACGTAAACGGAAGTGATTGAGGGATTTCAAGAGGGAATTGCTTAACTTACCGTAAACTGATAGTTATTATTAATTTCTTTAGAGAGAAGGTCGCCAGAAAACTCAGCTCGTTACTTAAAGCTATTATTTACAAAACGGCCCGTGCTGGGCTGGAGAAAAGGTAAATGATGGCTCCACTGGAGCTGTTGTAGCTGGTTTTCATACACTTGGGGTAATGCACACTTGTGGGCAGAGAGATGGCACGTGACTCATGGAATCTGGAAAGAATCCCAGATTAAACAAGATAAAAGGAAAAATGACTTCTTGCTTGATTAAGGCTGATTAATTCTCTAACATTGGGGAGGTAAACTCGAATGGTTCACTGAGGTATGCACGAAAGCTTGGTCTTTAACAAGTCACAAAGGGGAGCACTGGCCCGATGAGGACAAAGGGCTTTTGATGTAGAAGGGGTGGGTAAAAATGAGAATTGAAAAATGAATTTAGCAAGAGTCGTATGGTAGTAAAAGGTGCTGGGTTGAAGTTTACACTTTCAGACGTACCTTTATGCAATATTCAGTGTATCCTTGTAGAAGAATGCGGCCTGACCTCGGTTCAGGTCTGGGGTTCGTGTCCACCAGTACGTCGTGGGTAGGCCTAAGTTTTTTGGGAGGCTGGGCCGGAACCGGGTGGACATCTGTCCTGGACTACCGACTGCAGTTGACTGAGATCGATACTCGTGTTTTTGAATCACGGGGCTTCCAAAGACTGCCTCGAGTATCGCCTGAAAGGTGGTAAACACAACGCCAGCAAATTGGGAAGGAAAATAGGTCTTATTGTAGAAGTCCCTAAAATCCATCTCGAAGCCTAGCTACTCTTGTGACTTGCCTCTCTTACCCTAAGCTTCCGTCAGACCGGAAATATCTTCCCTACGACATACCCACTCTCCCAACAACAGTCGCTTCAGGAGAAGGCATGGCTGCTACTTTTATAAATTAATTATCACTAAAACTCTGCTGGGAAGGCGAGGCGTTCTATAGACGTAGCAATATATATATATATATATATATATATATATATATATATATATATATATATATATATATATATATATATATATATATATATATATATATATATATAGATATATATATATATATATATATATATATATATATATATATATATATATATATATATATATATATATATATATAATTGAAATTAAAATCAAAATAACTAAAAACACACAACGTATTAACACTAAGTAAAAAATTGTTAAAAACAAATTTGTAAAATATATAAAACAAACTTACAACCGAGGTTGGGTTGCTGAACGGTCTGCCAGAGCGGAGGAGTCGAGATAACCAAGGAAAGACGATAAGAGTGGGCGGTCTAAGCAATGTATAATGGAACTGTTGTAGTGTTGTTATTCGATGTTGGAACAAGGTGCTTAAATGGCCAACGACTCGAGTATAGGGAGTTGGTTTTCATTAGGGGTGGATAAAATTATCTTAAAAATCATCGTAATTGATTCTGCATTTGCATATTTGTGCATGGTTTCTTATATTTGAAAGCTCTGGACTAGAAATCTTCATCCCTGTGCGATAACTAATGCCTATGTGTGAGTCACATCGCACTTGAGCAATCGGCGAGTGCTTCCAACGTAAGTCTGTTCGTTGCAACGAATAGCAAGTATACAAGTAAATACTGGGGGTTCAACTGAGCTAGTTAGTCTGTGAGACTTGAATTATTATCTTTCCATTGTAAATAAATATATAATTTGTAATGCATGACTCAGACCTGTTAGAATGGAGAGAGAGAGAGGTTGCGAGTCGGGAGAGAGAGAGAGAGCGGAGTCTTTGCTGGTGGTCGCTTAGAGAGAGAGAGAGAGAGAGAGAGAGATTGAGTGTGTTATCAGTTTGCCTTAACGCATCAGGTTTCACGCATACCGAATATTAGATACCCTTCGCTGGTAAATGGTATCAGGGTGGGCAACAGATTGTGGTGGCAGCGGTTTAAGGGGCTTTTATATATTTTATAAGCTGTGGGTACGCTAACGAAGTGACAGGTGACCAGTTGACAGGGGTTATGATCATGCTACAGACATAATACTTAGCGGTGGTTTTCGAACGACAAAGCCTTTGTGGAATTGTGGAAAATTGTTAAATTGTTAGATTTCAGTTACTAAGTGGAGAGGTAATGAGAAAATATCCGTCCGTTAACTGTGGAAAGGGGAGGGGAAGGATTTTTATTAGAGTCATCAATTTTGCCCAGGGCGGTCTGCCCCGAGAGAGCTTGGAAGTTCAGTTGGAAATGAGACGTTTGTGAGTGCATTCCTGTGTGTGTGTATGCTTAGAGTGTCTTGTGCAAATTCCAAGTTTTTTTTCTCATTAAGAAGTGTTAAGTGTTAAAAGAGCGTTTTTTTAGTCTTGGGGAGGGTTTTTGAATCAATATGTTATGGACTGGTTTAAGATGTCAAAATTTTTTTTACCATAGTAGCAGAAAGTGACATATTTTTCTTATTGGCGCATGTTCAGAAGAGATGCATTCATCTTTGTTTAACATATACGTGTGTATGAGTATTTTTCATGCATGCAAAACTGTGCTTGAATTGCATTTTTTGCTTGGAGACAGAGAGCTCCCAGTCGTTTTTACAGGCTCAGCATATTCGCAGCAATGGGGAGGGTAGTGGCCTGCCTTGGGGCATTGCATATTGGGAGGGTACTACTGGTCTGCCTCGGGGGTATTGCTCTTGACCGGGGGATGTCTAACGCCCAGGGGGAGGGTGAAGTTCTCTTTTTTTTTTCTCAGGTGGGAGGTGAACTCCTTTTTTTTTCTTTGTCGGGGTTGTTGGGAGGACGAATTTGCCCTTGACAATGAATGCCACGGGACTTTTTTTGAAGTTAGCCATCGCTGACACAATTTTTTTTTATCATGGGTGAATTTGAATTTATTTTTTTTCTCCTCCAGTTTGTGAGAATTTTTAATATCTTTAGTTTGTGACTTTGAGTCATTGTCCGGGAACGTGTTTGTGTTTTCAAAGCTGTCTGATGCTGCAGAGAGATATATGGGAGAATTATTTTTGCATTTTTTTGAATGCATACGTAAAGGCTACATACTCTGGTATATTTATGTTCCATAAATTTTGAGTTTTTCTTGCACAGTACCTTTGTTGTATTTGTGACAACTTGCCAGAGGTAGGAAACTTGACTAAGTTTCTAGTGGCCTATGTCGTAGTGCATATGGAGAAGTCTTGGCTTAGACACTTTGAATTTGAAAGGAGTTCTAATACCTGAAGAGAGAGACAGCAGTCTCTGAAATATAGTACTTTTCTCTCTATATTTTTGGTGTTTTATGGGCTCCTTTTATTAGATGGAATTCTGTTGTTACAGAACATTTTACCAGTCATTGTCAGCCCATTATGGAATTCAACTGCCTTTCCACGATTCTTCACTCACTTCCAGAAGTCAAGCCAGTTTTTCCGCAAAGTTGAGAAAGAACTGAACAGACTACACCGCTGAAAAACAAAAACACTTTTTAGAGGAATGCCTCAAAGAACAAGTACTACCAAAAATGTACGGATTCGGAGATGGACTCTGCAATCAGACCCCTTCCTCTATCACACAAGATTCCTGGAAGAAAGAATCACTAGTACGAAAAACGACATCTTCGTGCTACACAGAGTGATATATGGAACTCAGTCTAATCTTCGCCTCCTCACTACGGACCACATATATAGGTATCTGATTTCATTCTGTTCCGACATTGCTGCTATAATAGCGTGACTCATTCCAACAGACTTTTACGCAAGTTGAATAACCTAATAGACAATAGCGCATGGAATAATCTGAGCAACAAGACAAAGTTTAAACTTATCCAAACACCCCCCTTACTGTAAATCAACATTTACTTTTTTAAAATTTAGGCTTATCCTTTGCCCTTATGCCAGACCGCCCCCAAAAACAACCCAGACTTCATAGTGGCTTTGATAAATTCATATCTGACAAAAACTACAGCCGTGAAGAGATATGTTTAAAAGGAGTGTTACTAAATGCTTTAACTGACTTCATAAGAAAATATCCTGTTCCCCGCAGATTCATGATAGCCATCCACTCGCTAAAAAAGTTAGATGTTATAATAAGTAGATCCGACAAAGACGGCAAAATCGTAATAATGGACAAAGACTTCTAACCTCGACAAAATCAACCAGCTCCTTAGCGACACAAACACTTACGAAAAACTGACGAAAAATCCCCTCCAAAACGTTCCCACAGAAGTTTTTCGGAAAGTAAGATTAATGGCCAAGACAAAAAGAGTATTGAACTATTAGAGAAATTTAAAGTAATTAATCCTAAATTACCTAAATTTATGGCCTTCCCAAAACTCACAAAGACAATCTTCCATTCTGACCCATTGTTTCATGTGCCGGAGCTTTCAGTTACAAAATTTCTAAAAGGTTAGCTGGCCTCCTTTACTTTCCCCTTTTTAGGCACTTTTCTCCTAGTCACATTAAACATTCTGAAGATTTTTGTCACAAATTCAGAGAAGCACATACCACTTCACAACATAAACTTTTAAGCCTTGACGTAGACTCCCTATTCACAAAAGTACCAGTACAGGACGTTCTTCAGTTTTTAAGGGAAAAAATTATCCCCCTATTCAGATCATTTCCATTGGCACTTGACAAAATAATAAAGTTAGTTGAATTATGTCCATCTAATAACGTATTTTCATTCAGGGAATCATTCTACAAGCAAAAATTCGGTGTAGTATGGGTAGTCCTTTAAGTCCTGTTTTAGCCAATCGTACATGGAATACTTTGAAACTACAGTAATAAATGCAACAAACCGAAAAACATGCTGTGGATGAGATATGTGGATGATATCCTAACATTTGGGATAATAGGTGGGGCAAATTTTAATGAATTCCTCTCAAAAAATTAAACGCATAGTGCCAGCATCAAATTTAAAGTTGAATGGGAAAAACCAGAACACAAAATTCCTTTTCTTGATGTTTAATAATCAGGACACACGACAGAATAAAATTTACCATATACAGAAAACCAACGTTCTCACTTTCATACATTCACTACTTTAGCTATCACGACATTACTATCAAGATAGGTTTAGCTAGCAACCTATTCTTAAGAGCCTTACGAATTTGTTCCCCAGAATTCTGGAAAAAGAAGTTTGAACTATTCGCAAGCAAATTTCGTCTTTAAAGTATCCTGACCATATAATTGAGAAAGCAATTCACAAAGCAACGTAATTTTCTACCGACCCCCCTAAAGACAAGACCAGAGACACCCAACAATAAAATCAAAATTCCTCACCTGGAGACGATTAAGAGAGTACCCACACCCTTGGAAAAATCTAACCCTTTTGCATTTACCTACCCAAACACCTTAGACACATCCCTGATTAACGTCCAACAAAAGACATCTCCCAAGGAGACTGGGGTCTATGAGATCCCATGCCAGGACTGTGACCAATCTTACATCGGATTTACAGGTAATCACTTCCCCAGAGATTATACAACACAAACGGTCAGTTAGGTATGGACACAGAACTCGGCTATTTTCAACCATATAAATGAACATAAACCATAGAATAAACTGGAATTTGTACATGTAATTTATAGCAGCAACTGCCGGTACAAGGGACAAACGATGGAATCGGCCTTAATAAAAGAGAAGCAGGTAATGAACATCTCAAAAGGAGCGTGGATTTCAGATATGATCGACGAGGTTTTCATTCAACCAACGCTTAAGAGATTAAAGGAAGATTATCAGCGGGGGTGACCTAAAATTGGCTTGTTTGTGGACGGATCTCTTGGTATAAATACCACCTTTTCTGTAAACTTTTCTCATTCATATACCTGAAGAGAGAGACAGCAGTCTCTGAAATATAGTACTTTTCTCTCTATATTTTGGTGTTTTTATGGGCTCCTTTTATTAGATGGAATTCTGTTGTTACAGAACATTTTTACCAGTCATGATATATATATATATATATATATATACTATATATATATAGATATATATATATATAATATATATATATATAGATATATATATATATATATATATATATATATATATATATAAATATATATATATATATATATATATATATATATATATATATATATATATATGTATATATATATGCGTGTGTGTGTGTGTGTGTGTGTGTGTATGTGTGTGTTTGCTAGATGACTAACGTGGCACTGCCAGGAGAACTCTGAATGATAGCTTGATGACAGTAGAGGGAGGGGAGAAGGGAAGGGAAGGAAGAGAGACGGAAGGGATGGGGGAAGGATTTGTGTTGACGGTCCGACTGACAGTTCTACTTTTTTTTTCATGCGAATATTCACCCTTCGAACAGTCGGCTTGAAATGGACAGTTGTCACTGTGGTGAATGCCCCTTTTATCCAGGTATTACTGTGATAGCTTTCACTTTATCCAGGTATTACCATGATGTATGTCACCTTTAACCAAGCATTACTGTACTTTCTGTTCCTTTTATACATGTATTACTGTGGTGAATGTCCCTTTTATCCAGAAATTGCTGTTCTATCTGTCCCTTTTATCCGGGTATTGCCATGGTGACTGGCCCTTTTATCCTTAAATGACTTGTTCTATCTGTCATATTTATCTGGGCAGTGGTAATGTGACTGTCCCTTTTATCCAGGGATTACTGTGGTGACTGTCGTTTTTTAACCAGGTATTAATGTCTGTCTGACACCTTTAACTAGGTATTACTGTGCTGTCTGCCCCTTTTATCCAGATGTTACTGTAGTGGATGTTCCTTTTATCCAGCTATTACTGTGTTGACTGAAAAGCAGTTATCAGTAATATATTTCTATGGTCTGGAGTACATGAAAAGAGGTGTAATAAACAAGTAGAGCTTATTTACCATATTAGTAACAAAATTTGTCTAGATCGGTCAAGCGGTTCGGATTTCTATAACCACCAACATTCAAAGAAACATAAATAAACATAACAGAATGCTGCCCTCTAGCCTCGGTAGCTTTCATTCTATTTAAGGATCAAATTAGCCGTGATCGTGCGTCTGGCACCACAATAGGTGTCAACGACAACACAGGCCACCACCAGGTCGTGGCTGAAAGTTTCATATGAGGGGGTGCAGCCGAAGTTTCTTCGGCCGAGGCTGAGATTTATATACAGGATTATACGCTGTGCAGAAAAAACTCGAA
>NC_087207.1:3594224-3649224 GCF_015104395.2 Macrobrachium nipponense | reverse complement strand
AAAAAATTAAATGGTAAAAACTAATAGAGGGCTATGAAACCTAGAAGAAAAAAAAAAAGAAAAAAAAAGGAAACTGGATAGCAAATATTCATCAAAATAAAAAAATAGCGAGATAGTGAAAAGCAGAGTTGACACTAAAGAAAGTCGCCTCGTGGATGGGATAGTGCCTTCAGTGCACCTCAATTGGTGCATGAAAACATTACTTAGGGGGTCTTTGCAGCGTCCGCCCTTCGGCCCCTAGCTGCAACCCCTTTCATTCCTTTTACTGTACCTCCTTTCGTATTCTCTTCTTCATCTGATGAGTTTCCACCTCTGCAAACAATTGTTTTTTCATAGTGCAAACTGCTTTGAAGTTTTCCTCATTGAGCCTTTCATACCCTCCCTCACTGTCAATTCCCCTCTCAGCGCTGAATGACTCATAGGTCCCAGAGCATTTTGTATTAAATCCTATAACTTCTAAAAGAGAAAAGATATCAAGAGACGACTGATAGAAATTGCGCTGGAAAAATGAGGAACTGTGTAAGGAGGGAGAGAAAGTAGCTTTCGATCTGGCAAATTGCGATCATTTGCCACCCCAAAGGCTTCGGAAATTGGCGCAGACAAAAAGCGGAATGCATTCCTTCCAAATAGCCTTTTCCAACGTGACCATCTTTGCTCTCTCCTTCGCCATTGCTCGCTTCTATTTCTATCTCCGTCTGTTGTTAGCCTGTCTGTCAAAATGTGTGTTTGTGCGTCTGTCTTCTCCGTCTGGTGACTCCAAACAAATAACCGTATGAGTTAGAACAGAAAAGCATCAACCAGATAGGGTAGGTGGATGAAAAATATTATTTTTAGAATTTTTCATATACTATTTTATCTAAAATTAAGAGCCTTTTCGTGTAGTATCTCGTAGGTAGCACGACTGTTAAAAAAATTCCCGTAGCATACAAGGGAAAGCCACTGGTTTGAAGTCATCCAGAATATATAGCATATCACGCATTCCTGAAAATAATGACACTTTCGCATTATTCCTTTTTTCAAAAAGCACTTTACTGTGTTCATATCACAACAAGAATTCGTTATATCCCCTCTCCTGCTCCGCAGCAAGTTGCTGAATTCAATATCGTCCGTCGGCTGTCAGTTGAGTTTTTATTTCTGCTCTTCCTGAACAGGCCATTGGAAAAATACTCGCAGGTCATTCTGAAAAGTGATTGATACTCAAATAAAGGCCAAAAATAAAAGAAATATAAAAAAAAATTTAGCAGCTGAAAAAAAAACTTTTTTAAGGGCAACTGTAAAAAGTATGCTGGAAAGTTACAGCCGTTATGGAGAAATACGATTTACTATGAGATTCAGGGTCTCTGTAACACGGTTTTTTGGACTTTGCTCCTTGTCAAAGCATCGGATGTAGCTGAAAGTGGACATATGTATATTTTTACAACCACACACAAATTTTGTCAGCATTGTCAATAACCTAACCCGATAGTTTTGATTTTTATAGAGTAAAAATGACTAGCCGACGCCATGGCCAATGATTACGAGCCAAGAGTCGAAAAAATTCATTCATACGTAAGCAAGGTAAACAAACACTTCTGACTAACTGTTGCCCCGCCCATCCACCAGACAGAAATGCCATCGGCTCTGAAACCCAAAGACTTTATGAATGGCGGAACGATACATAGAGTGGGTGCTAGCGTAGTAATAACTACGTAGCAGTAGTGCCGCAACAGTATAGCAGTATATACATGAATTAAACGTTTAACCAACTGCTGGGATCCTTGAGGTCATTTAGCACCTCTTACAACTACTCGAGGAAAATTAGTTTTATAGCCAGAAGTTTAAATTTTCTAATCCAACAATGCCCATGGTAGCCTTCAGTGTATCCCGGAATTATAACGAGGCGAAAAGTGGGTGGGGCCTCATGAAGTCACCATTCTGACGATAATTATTGGTGAAGGTTTAAAGCCAATATACGGTACCGGCTATTTTTTTCAGTAAATAGGTTAGATAGCAATAAATAAATAAAAAATTGCTTGACATTGATATAGCAGTTATTCAAATCATCTTGTCTACTATGTTTGGTAATTACCAAACTATCCCTACATCTTGTCATCTGATTGTGACCTATAAAGTAGACTGTAATTTCTTTAGAAACTTATTTTTGGGAGTTAGACTAATAATCGAAGTTGGTTTTTTTTGTATTTATTAACATATTTTGTTGGTTGTTCATTATGACAATTATCAGTTGGGAGGTTCCAGAGTTCAGAAAGGTGTACTGCTTTGCTTGTATTTAAATTGTATGTCATTGTTGCAGAGGTTTAGCTTCGTTACGTATAGCCAATCATCCATCGAGAAAGAGGGGAAGAAATGATGTCATAAGTTACGTAACGAGTGCGTTCGAAACTTTTCTCTGAGTAAGTTGGCCCGTCTTCAAAAAAGGTCACTTTTACATTATAAGTACAAATTATTCAAACCTACGTAGTGCAGAAATACATCAAAATTTATGTGGTATAATATGTATTCTGAATAAGCGTTATATTTATGAATGCATAGATAAAAAAGTTATGCGAAAAAAACCGTGTTTACAGAGGCCTGAATCTCATAGTAGTTACAGAAAGATACATTAAAGTTTGATATGTCAGTCATTCTTTAGTTAGTATTAAGCGGGGTTTACACGGGCGAACAGCTCGTCGAGCCTGGTTCGACAACCCTGTGTTTGAATTGATGTTCGAGTGTGTAAACGGGCTATTTGGTTGTCGAGCGCGCTCGTCGAACGGCTCGATGAAGTCAGGCTCATCTTGACTTTTGTGGGCGGAGCTACATTGTTTGACAAACGGTGTGAACGTGTGAACGGGTGTCGAGCATCGAACCTCAGTTGTTATTCAAACTTGCTAGAGGAAAACAGCATCAAAGAAATTAATAATGGCTGCCATTTATGAGAGCAAGAATGAGAAGGAAGTCGTACTTGATTTCACACATTGCATATCGGGCTCATCCAGCTTTATGGAAGTTAAATCAAAAGACTATTCCAATAAAGTAGCCAGAAACAAAGGAATAGCAGCTCTGCATGAAATATTGAAAGAACTCGAGCCTGACTGCACACGAGACGCCGTGACGGAAGAAAATAAACTCCTTACCGAGCAAGTTTTAGGAGAGAGCACAAGAAAAATAGAAAGCTCGAAGACGTCGGACCTCAGCAAATGATATATATGCGACATCACTTTGTTTATGAGGAGATGAGTGTGTATTAGATCAGGATGTCCCACGAGAGAACTGCTCTAATCTGGGGGATATTGACAACATGAATGATGAGGTAAGTGACAAAGAACTGACAAAGAACTCATACTACTTTATATTTTATTAACAGAAAGTAGGTCCATGTAATTCAGTTACAAATACTTTATCTTAATTAACAAAGTAATACCAGTACCTTTATTTTAATATTTGTATAATGTCATTCCACAAAACAGTAGCCTACACCTACACTTTATTATTTGGTTTACACGAAGTCTTTTTGCCTGGATGGTACTGCACCCTCATTATTAAAGAAATCTTTAAATTTCACACGTACGTCTTTAGCAATTTTGGAATAGTTTCGCATCCTGACCGTGCGCTAAACTTGCAACAGAATTAGCATCCACTGATAACCCTGGCACAGTTATTCTGTTGAAATATATCCCTATGAAGCATTCTGCGGGAGAATATTCTGAAGGGCAAGTCATTCTTAAATAATTGTGAAGGACAACACTGCCATAACAACCTTTTCAATACTGGATAATTTCAGATGTATTGATGTATAGAAAACTCTAAATCTTGAAGCCATTATACCAAAAACATTTTCAACCACTCTAATTGCTCTAGACATTCTGTAGTTAAAAAATCCTATTCTCTGCATTCAAATCCTTTGGAGGATAAGGTTTCATAAAATATTAGGTCTCAGCGGCAAATGCCCTCATCTCCCTACAAAAACGTAAGGCAACATGCAATTAGAATTAAACAGGGGTAGCGTCGTCTGGAATATTAAGTATCCCATTTGAAAGACGTTTTCCAAACTCTGTGTTTTCAATAACCTCTCCATCGGATACACGTCCGTGTTTGTCCCTATGTCAGCCATGGTGAATTCATAGTTGCATTACCACTCCCAATAAAACAATGCTGTTGTAGCCTTTGTAGTTCCAAAAATATGATCCACATCTGGTGGTGGCGTGATGCGTACATGCTTTCCATCGACAGCCCCCGACACAATTCGGGAAGTTCCATCTTGACTCAAACTCTCGTGCAATAATTTGCCACTCAGCCACTGAGGTAGGAAACTGAAATAAAAGAAAATGAATTATATATACATATGTATATATATATATATATATATATATATATATATATATATATATATATATATATATATATATATATCTGTGTGTGTATGTATGTATGTATGTATGTATGTATGTAGTATGTATATACACACATACATACACATACATACATACACACACATACATACATACAATTACTTTCATTTTATGTATCTTTATTTCAGATTGAAGAATGGGATGAAACGGTAAATGCTAAACCCAGCACGAGCCAACAGGAAAGTCCTCGCAAAACGTCTCTCTAAATCTGATCAAATATTGGATACAGTTGCAAGATGAATCTGTAAATACAGATATGTCTGGTATGGATCAGTTTGGAAATACGTCACATGTAGGATACTTGCAATGGACCAACGAACTTCAATAATAACTAGAAAATCATAAATGATGTACTTTTGAGGCAGAGATGGGGAATTTAAATTCTTCATCTCGAGTAGTTACAACACACCAAGAGCCGGTACCATTACCAATGCCTTCAAATAACTCAGTGTATAGTTACTGCAGTAACAGCAGTAGTAATACAAATGACTCCGGATGTCGCAGTACTTTTCAAATTTTCAAACTTAGGATATAGCATAAGCCCTACGTGTTTACTTGGTACATGTTTTATTTTTCTCATTTTTACCAAGCTACTATAATATATGTCACTCATTTCAGGTGTCATAGTTATCAATAATATTTACAATATACAACTCTTACAAATTATTCATTACCTTTAGATAGTCTTTGTGAAGGACCTTTTAGATAGCAGCACATGTGTCTGGTATGATAGATGACAAAGAGCTGGTGGAAATGATGGCAGAATTAATATTTTAGAGCATTAAGTGACCTTCCTTTTGCTAAATAGCGTTAAGTGACACGCCAGTCTTTCATGTGGAGTTATGCCTTCCTCATAGTTTTGTATCTTCATAAGTAATGAAAGGGCCGACACGATTCAGTAGATCAATGTACGTGTCTTCATCCATACGCAAATAATTGCGCCAGTATCTGGCTCTAATTTTAAAGCAAGAAGCAAGTTGGTGTGTGAAAAATAAATTCTTTCTTTTTAGTAGCCAATCCTTCGTCCACTTTGATTCTTTTTTTTTCCTTCTTAGTGCCACTGCTAAAGCAATGGCTATCAAATCGTCCTGGTCGAGAGACATGTTGACGTTTGTTTTAGCACGAGGCACACTGATGGTTCCATGTACTGTCTGAAAGCTCTTCGAGCCGTTTGCTACAAGTAGGTTCGACAACCGGGCTCGGCGAGCTGTTTCCTCGGCCATTGTAAACCCGCCATTAGTGTTAGTGTGTAACCTATTATTATTATTATTATTATTATTATTATTATTATTATTATAGATGTTGTTGTTGTTGTTATTATAAAGGCTTAGACATTTATATAAACTGGTTTTGAAACGCCATAACCTCCTTTAGCAAGATTCCTCATAGAAAATTGCTCTGATTAAATGAAAAAGAAAAATGTACGAAAAGATTTAGAATTAGTATAAAGAGCTAAGCAGAGGTAAGGGAGCATTAAACAATTTATCTAAATAAAATATTAATGGAAAAAAATAAAGAGGACGTTAGCATACTCGGTAAACATAACACAGAAGGCAGAGATTAAAACAGCTGTTGAACCAATAAAGACAGGAGACAAAAATCTAATAACATTCATATAGAGATGGAAATAGATTCATAAAGATCTGATGAAATATGATTGATTCAAAAACGATCAATTGCAATAACATTAGACCCCAATGTGGAAAACAACTTTTTTATGGCAGTCGTGATAACGATGTTGCCTAACAGTGTTCAACAATTTGTCAGTTGAAACCAACCGTTAAGGTCCGATATGAATTCTAACTGTTATTCATGAACTGGGTTGGGTAACCATGAGATCTGATGCCTCTATTGCAAGCATTACTCTTTTACTTCAAAATGGTTTTAATAATAATCTGTATGATCTGCTGTGAATTTTATACCGGCAAGCGAAAGAATGTGGTAGACATGAATAGATCTCTTTTCATTTGCCTTGAGAGGTTGATAGTTTTCGTGTATATATATATATATATTATCTATATATATATATATATATATATATAATATATACATATATATATATATATATATACATATATATATATATATATATATATATATATATATATATATATATATATATATCTGTGTATGTATATGTATGAGTGCAGAGACGTAGGCTATGCACGCTGCTGCCGCTCAAGCTCTAAATAATAATGAAGGTCACCTTGACTTCAGTAGAGTTAAGGTTTTAGGGTAGAAGGTGGGAGAAGGTGATCCTTCCGGAAATGAAACCAGGAATCTCTTCTGTCAACAAAGGATCAAATAAGGGTCTGGAACAACACAGGAGTTCCATTCTCCTCTCTATACATAAATCTCCCATAAAGAGGATCTAATAATGCAGGGGGAAAGGTTTACCGTGCTGCTCGAAGGGTAGGGGGGGAGATGGCAGGGCGCAACACCAAGGGCAAATTTTAATTTTGACAATAAAGTTGAAGGAAAGTATTTGCGTTAAAAGGATTTCAGTGGCTGCTTCATCCTTCTTGCAATAGTAGACAATATATGACAGTTGACTTTATTGCGATCAAATCTCTCAAGAAATAATATATATTCATTACATACCAAGAAAAACTCCTGGAGAAATGGCTAGATTAGTTAAGTATGTGTTCGTTTTTCCCCAGTTTTCCCGACTGAGAGCTGATTACCAGTTCTCCTAGGGCTGCCCGAAGGATTAGATATGTTTTCACGTGGCTAGGAACCAATTGCTCACTTCGCAATAGGACCTTTACAGCTTACTGTGGGATCCGAAACACATCGAGAAATGAATTTCTATCACCAGAAATAAATTCCTTTTGATTCCTTGTTGGCTGAGCGGGGAATCGAATCGGCCCTGAGACAGCATGTATCGATTCGTCCAACGAGGAACTGAAATGGCGGGGGGTGGGGGGGAAATGAGCAGGAAATGAGTGCAGATTCGTGGAAGATGAGGTAAAAAGATGATGGTGATACATTTTTTTATCATCCTCATAATAAATATAAATTACCATTATGTATTTTATTCTACACCATGATTACCTTTTGTATTGATTTGCACTCATGACGAAATCTCTTGAGGGTCCTTATAAACATTCGTTCAGCTTTTGGGCATTTCATACGTCGATATATGAATTATATTTAATGCTTTGATTCCTCGAAATTGAAATTCGTTCGACTTGAAAAGTAGCCAATAAAGAATTTGCTCTCAAAGAATGCAGTTATTATTTTCGAACTGGTATTTTCTTTGAGATCCTTTTATCGTCCATTGTCATTTGAATTTCACGAATTTCTGTCATCGTTAATTTACAGATAAATCGCATATTGATGCTGGAATGTAATTGAACGTTTAATAAGTTTTAAGTTTCTGTAAAAGAAAACTATTGAGATGGTTTTGTCTGTCCGTCTGTACTTTTTCTATCCGCCCTCAGTTCTTAAAAAACTAATGAGGCTAGAGGGCTGTAAATTGGTATGTTGAACATTCACCCTCCAATCATCAAACATACCAAATTGCAGCCATCTAGCCTCTGTCGTTTTTATTTTATTTAAGGTTAAAGTTTGTCTTGATCGTGCGTCTAGCAACGATATAGGACAGGCCACCGAGCTGTGAGCGAACGCTTTATGGGCAGCTGCTCACACAGAAAACGCGATTGCGCCGAAGACACTTCGGCGCATTTTTTACTTGTATAAAATGTTACTGATTCTTACTGTTACCAAGGTCTTTTAATCAGCAGTTGAACTGTATATGTGACCCTAAAGCAACTTCGGATGTTAACATCTTTCTCCCCTGAAATTGCTCGTGATATTAGTCTCCTCTCAAGCAGGGACAGTTTGCAGGTGTGCATTCATTCTTTCAGCAAAGCTATAAATCCTGCAGATGAAAGGTATCATTTTTTTTGGGGGCGGGGGGGCCGTGAGTTTGACTGCGCAATGCATTTGTCAAATTCACCCGCTCGACCCGACGTCCGAAATAGAAATATATTTGGAGATTTACCGAGGATCCCGGATTTGGAAGCTGGGCTTCGTCTTAAGGCTTCTGGAAGACCTCTCCTCTTTTATACGTCGACAATTTGACGAAGCTTTATTGATGGTGTGTATAATATATATATATATATATATATATATATATATATATATATATATATATATAATATATATAGGTATATAATATATGGTATGTATGTATATATATTTATTTGTATATATACATATACATGCATACATACATATGATGATTATAATCACTTAAGCACGTGATTCATTTATCAAAAATATCCACAAGTGAAAAATAAGAGACAGGAGTAGGTCCTGACCGGTTTCGACCTTATTTCCAAGCCATTGACGAAGGAAGGTTGATACACACACACACACACACACACACACACACACATATAATATATATATATATATACTATATATATATAATATATATATATATATATATATATATATATATATATATATATATATATATGCGTACATATACACTCTTCATCATTAAGACGTGTGTAAGATGCACATGGATTTGCAGTAAGCAACTTACACGCTGTTGAGGGTTTGTTTTTTTTCCATTATATAATGATTTAACGACAGATTAGTTAAGGCAATGCTCATATACTGATTTATATAAAACCAGTATTTCAGTGGAAAATATCAGTAGTCAAATATCCGCGGATTTGCTTATAAATCACTCCCAGTCTATAGAAACTCACAATATCATATACTGTGTAGGAACCTTTAAAGATAAAGGGAAAAGAACAAAGCATATCATTATCGCACCGTTGCCTTGAAGGCTGGAAATTAAGTCATTAAGGAATTCAAGGTCACAGACTAACGAGAAAGCGTCACTACCCACGCATTTAGAATATCTTTTCTTGACTCTAAAATTTAGCAATATTATTTTTCTTTTTAGCTTTTAAAAGCTCCTTTGGGTCGGAAAATGTAGATAACGAGGAAGTATTTGTATTTTAAATGGAAATATCTCTCCTCTCTCTCTTCTATCGTCTCTCTCTCTCTCTCTCTCTCTAACACACAACACACACATTCTCTCTCTCTCTCTCTCTCTCTCTCTCTCTCTCTCTCTCTCTCACACACACACACACAACACACACACACACACATATCTCTCTCTCTCTCTCTCTCTCTCTCTCTCTCTCTCTCTCAAAACACACACAACACACCACAATATAAAGGCATAGTTACTGAGAATAGGTATACGGAATGACCGTATGGACACCGTTTGTGATGATGAAATCAATCTTGTCTTTGAAAGGGCGAATGTATCAACTGAATGGCAAATGCTTTCGTTATTTAACCGTTTGGTCTCAAAGAGACGTTATATGACGGCGCTCTGTAAGATGTTATAGATGTCTCATTCGATGTATTCAAAATTATAGGAATACAGATAGGTGTATACGTATATACTCTAGATCTGTGGTTCTCAACCTGGGGTTGGGGGGCGTGGGGGGTGGGGGGGGATCAGCAATTTCCTGGGGGTGTTGGGTGGTGGCACGAACCCTAAGGGAAAATTAGGAATTCTCTAATTACATACGCTTCATCATACTCTCCTCACAAGCTAGGAGACCAGAGTTCGATCCCTGGACAAGAGGTTCAGTTAATCAAGATTAAACCACATATTCCTTGATGACCAGTGTGGTGAATTACGTGCTTAGCCGTTAGTTGACTGTGGTGGGATGCACCATGTGTGAGTAATGCAAATGAATTTTCCATCACTGATTCCTGTTCTTTTCGTTTTTCACTCATGAACATTTTAGTCTGTTGAAACTCCCTTATAAATTTAAAGGTCTTTCTGCTCGCTTCTTGTAGCTATCACTATATCATTAAGAGAAAAAAAACGGTAAAAAAAAAAGAAATATTTCTTTCGTTCATGAGAAATTAAAAAAAAAATCGTTGGAATATGCTATGAAGTAGTGTTATACAGGGTGTCCATAAAGTCCCAGTACCATTCTGAGCAATAAATACTGTTAATGGTACTGGGACTTTATGGACACCCTGTATATGTTGCAAGTTGTTATGCACTAGATTTAGGCCTTTAAGCTTAATTTGACGGCAAAAGGCATTGATTTTCCTTACATGCCAGTGTAAACAAAAATCTCCCTTAGTGGTATAAGACCACAATTCAACGAATGAAGGATGATGAAGGCGAAGATTGATTTTTTAAATTATGCAGTGAGAGAAAAGAATTCATCACTCTTCAGATTCAGAAAACTTTGGAAGGAAGTTTCTTCGTTTGCACAGTATTAAGGCAGATCTCTCGGAGGCTGTTTAAGGGAACTCGCGAAGAGATCAGAGCAGATCAAGAACGATTATCAAGGCTTCGTCCATTTTCAGTTTTATGGAAAGAAAACTACTGAAATGGCTGTGTTTTTCTGTCCGTCCTCGATCTCAAAAACTACCGAGGCTAGAGGGGCGCAAATTGGTATGTTGAATGTTGATCTTCCATGCTACACCCTATATTCATCAACCATACCACATTGCAACCGTCTAGCCTCAGTAGTTTTTATTTTATTTAAGGTTAAAATTAGCCAAGATCGTGCGTCTGTTAATGCTATAGGCAATAGAACAGGCCACCACAGGGCCGTGGCTGAAAGTTTCATGGGACACGGCTCATACAGCATTATACTGAGACCACCGAAAGATATATTTTCGGCGGCTTTTATTCTACGCTGTACAGAAAACACGATTGCGCCGAAGAAACTGTGGCGCATTTTTTTACTTATTTGTTCGCAGTCTAATTTTGTTTAATTGTGAAGTAACATAGTCAGGCGTGCCTCTTCAAATCGAGGTCGCTCAATACTAGAAAGTTGTTGTTAATTAATAATAACAGATTCAACTTGAGCGGGCCATAGAGTTTAGGAACAAGGAGTTACAAGGAGTTACAAGGATTAGGATGTCTCAAAGACTTGTTAGTCCTTCCGAGGAGACATCGCGTGCTCACTTATCTGTAGGAGCAGGTTTTACTGTTCATTCACAGTGCCCTAATGATTTCATCTAGCTTTCTTTTAAACTCTCCACACTGTTGCTGTTTGCAACTTCTGGTGGCAGTTGATTAGAGGGTAGGCATTGAAAATTTGGGAAGCTATAGAAAGACTTCCTATGCTCTCGTACAGATATCTTTGACCCAACAGCCCTCATACGTGTATTTACAATGCCAACAAAAACCCAATAGATTTATTTATGACGATGTAAGATAACTACCTAACTTTCTATCAGTCTTGTTTACATTATAAAAATTGTATGTAGTTCTCATGATAACAGGTATTAAATGAAGTTGATACGAGGATCGTACAGATTCATTGCGTGCAAGCTCAAGAGCGATTAGCATTTTGAGTTTATGGTAAAACTGAACCTTCTCTCTTGGACTGTGGAAGTGTAATACAAAGTCTTTTAATACCCAAAATTATAATTTCATATGCATTCAAGTATGGAATGAACGAACACTTATTCCCTTTGAATTTCAAGTTGCGTTGTTTGTCTCACTGTAATATTTGTATTTCGCAATGCCCTTCCTCTCTCTCTCTCTCATCTCATCTCTCTCGTCTCTCTCTCTCTCTCTCAGTAAAACCTGCTCCTAGAGATAAGTGAGCACACGATGTCTCCTCGGATGGACCTATTCCTTGTAGCTCATTGTAACTCTCTCTCTCTCTCTCTCTCTCTCTCTCTCTCTCTCTCTCTCTCTCTCTCTCTCTCTCTGTTTCAAGACAGTACAGATCAAACAATCAACCGTCGTTGTATATACATAATACTGTGAAGAAGCTTTGAAAAGCTAAAGAATAGGAAACTGAGGAAAGTTTATTGTGAGGCACAAAACTTCCCTCTTTGTATAGACATTACTAAGCTCCACAGAAGCCGAAAAGAAGGCATCATTATGATAATATCTAAAGAGAGAACAGAGGAAAAAGGGAAACAACTCTTTAGGCTTTTGTTTGTGAAGAGAAAAACCAGTTGAATAGAGGCAGCCTTTTCACTACCATAGTATTTATAGTATATACGAAATGTCTTTTGTCTTCATTCACTCATTATGAATCCCTCCTTTTTTCTTCTTACTTGTAAAATTATGGGCGTTTCAATATAAAGTTGAGAAATAATGATGGTTTCCGAATTCAAAGATGAGGTTTTTATAACCAAGTCAGTTCTGTCTAATTAGACACTAAACCTCGTGATGTGGAAAAACTTTTTTTAAGATCCTCTCTCTCTCTCTCTCTCTCTCTCCCTACTGTTTGGAATTGAGTTCCTTTGCAAAGGTGTTCACTCATGTACGCTTTACTTTTGTTTGTCTGTCACTAGTCATGTGAAAACATGAATTAAATTATATATATATATATATATATATATATATATATATATATATATATATATATATATATACAAATATACATATTTACATACATACACATATATATATGTATATATTATATATATATATATATATATATATATATATATATATATATAGATATATATATATATATATATATATATATATATATATATATATATATATATATATATATATATTACTCATGCATACTACCAGTTCACTTTGTTCGTTATCTATTAGTATAGTATCCAAGTGATGTTACTTTATAATTTTTTGGCCGTTCTTTCCTTAACCCTAACCATATTCTATTGTGCCACTGCTGTTACTTTTATATTTCCTTATAACAAATCCCGTCTAAATAGCTGCACGAGTTATCAAAAGCCAAATATGCCCGTGCTCGTTCAAGCCAAAAGAAGGTACCGTAAGTTAAAATGTCTCAAATACTCATCCAAAAATCTTATCCTGAATGGACTTTGATTTGTCTCGGAACCTCTTCAAAATCCTCAGAAATAGCCGAATTTCGCCCGTCGTAGGACCTGCGTATGAGCAGCAATCGACGCTTGTTTCCTGTGTGAATTGCACGTCTCTTATCTCCTTTCTGTCGTCTCTTTTAAGGTGCTACTTTCCTTTTGCATGGAAACTTTTCTCCCATTCCTCCAACTCCCTCTCCACTTGTCACGTTGTTGACTTCGTCCCCTATGGAGGTCCTAGTTGGTTTCGCATCGAATTTATCTTCATGACAACTTCGTTACTTTTGAAATAGGTAGCAACTTTGTTTCGCAGTTTATTTTACATCTCAATGTGATGGCCATGTTTTTTTTTTCCCTATACGAGAAGCTGTGACTGGGTCCTAAGTTAATGTACTAAAACTTCCTTATTATAAATTTTTAAATGAATTCTCTTTAAACCATCATATAATCGCAATCATTACATATTGCATACAAAATTTGATAACTCCCTCTCTGTGTAGAAAAAAAGTGGATACGTGTTCCTCTGAAGAGCAGTCCTCGTTTTGCTGTAGATCGAAGGTACCTATAGAATCCAAGAATGTATTACTAATAGCATTAAATTTCAATCACTGTAATATTAAAAAGCTTAGAACAAAATTCGTATTTTTAACTCCTGGATGGAAACTCATATTAGATCTAATTTATTCTAAAAATGAAAGAGGTAAAAAATGCTTTTCTGCACAGCGTAATGTTGTATGAGCTGCGGCCCTTGAAACTTTCTTTTACAGCCTAGTGGTGACCTGCCCTATTGCGTTGCCAGGCGAACGATCATGGCTAACTTTAACCATAAATGAAACGTAACGTACTGAGGCTAGAGGCTGCAATTTGGTATGTTTTGATGATTGGGAGAGTGGACGATTAACATACCAGTTTTGCAGCCCCTCTAGCCTTAGTAGTCTTTAAGATCTGAGGGCGGACAGAAAAAACAAAGCTTCGTTTCAATCTATTTATATATATATATATATATATATATATATATATATATATATATATATATGTGTGTGTGTGTGTGTGTGTGTGTGTGTGTGTGTGTGTATAATTTTTTTTTTCTTTTATTTTTTTACAGAAAAATAGAAGGCAGAAGCCGTTTTATTGATTTTTCCTTGGATACAAATAATATTACTTCGTTTGAATGATTTCACTTACCTTATGTTCTTCACGTAAGACACGGAAAATATTTCGAACACACTCAGTCATTGACAACGGTGATTTATAACAAACCAAACAAAGCTAATAATTGAAAGTATTCATAGAAAGAATATTAGGCAAAAGGCATCTAACAACAAATCAAAGGTTAAATAAACAACAAATAAATAATATAGAGAAATAAACATTAATTCAGAGACAAATCAGAATAACTAAGGCAGATTGTCATTCAGGGGCATATTGCAACAATTGCAACATTACATCATAGAAATAACTAGGGTTATATGTGTGCCAATAAATACAAGTTGGTGTAACTCTGTTCGCGTGCAACGGGATTATTTTCATTTTTTTTAATTTTTCACATTTTGCATTTACCAATAAACAACTTGAAAATCGTGATAATTTTTTCAAATCTGTAAGCTGGAAACCATAAATAGGCATGTTACCAAACATCGTCAAAATGACAAATTTATGATACAGTCTCATATTTGTTTATTTGTCTCGTTGATTTAAGTTCCGAGACCCCTGAATGTCAATACATAAAAAGCATAATAAAGCAAAGGCTGTTATGAGCTTCTCCTCTTTACCTGCACCCGGCTATATATGTGAGGCATAAATCTTTCGGAAAATGATTCATGCGTTTATTTCGATACTGCCTTCATATATATATATTATTATATATATATATATAATATATATATATATATATATATATATATATATAAACATTATATAATATATATAATATTATATATATATATATATATATATATATTTATATGTATGTATATATATATACATATATATATATACATATATATATATATATATATATATATATATATATATATATATATAATATATATATATATATATATATATGAATACCTTATCATATCGAACCGTGAAATTCCATTTATATATCAATCAAGCTACAAATGTCCTTTATATCTAAATTCACTTTACCTCCCAAATGTTATATTTTTCATATATGTACCGAAGGGGAATTTTTTTAGTTGATAATAATTTCGTCCCCCCATGGGATCGAACCACCCGTCCCAAGTGGACGGGACGAAATCAGGACAGTCAGTGGACGCTATCCAATCAGCCAAACAGAGGACGCTATAAGTTCATATCGATTCTGACCTTACAAATCCACCCCCTCACGATCTCGGTGCTTTCGTAATTAGAATCGATATGAAACCCCGTCTACCATGTTAGCCAATTCGAGCGTTGACAGCACGTAGCCTTTTGTTATGAATAATTATCACATCGAACCGTGATCCATTTATATATCAATTCAAGCTACAAATGTCCTTTAATATCTAAATTCACTTTACCTCCCAAATGAAAATACGACGGAAATATTATACCTTTATGTAAAGGAACGCACGGATTTCATTTTTTTTATTATTATTATTATTATTGGGGACCGTTGCTAGGTTGCTTTTTTTTCAATACTTTGCAAGTTTTGGACAGTTTTTAAATGAAAGGCCCCTGGTGAAAATGAAAGGAATGAATAAAAAATATATAGTAGAATATCTGGAACCTAACTTATTTCATTGACACAATTGTTTATACATTTGCGGACAAGACCCTCACACACACACACACACACAGGTTATTTCTTTTTCCAGAAATAAATCTTTGAAGCATTGAAACATTGTTTACTGTTAATTTTCATAACATTACGCATTTCTCCCTAATTTTAACGCAGTAATGAAAACAATTATCGTGTGAGTGTTTCATCTCCATTAAATATACGTTTTAAAATATATTTTCGAAGTTATGATTATCTTTAACGTCAAAAGGTGTCACATGCGAAGTATAATTTTCTTCGACAACTTCAAAAAGTGAATCAGTTGATGAACTCTAATAAACCAAACCAAAAATCGATCGGTATTTTTCTAGATCTTTTCTAGGAAGCAGCGAACACTTGTGAGGTTCTCTTACATCGTTACTAAAATAAATAAATAAATAAATATAAAGGGGAAAGGTAAACAAACTCCCGTTTGAACAGTCGGGGTAATATAGAGCAAATACGACTAGGTGTGGCATCTTAAAAGCCCATCATGATGGCTGTTAGCTTTCCCTAACGAAAAGTTAATTTGCGTTGCGGACGAAGGCAGTGAGATCGGTGCCACTGATCCAGGAGTGCCGTTGTAAACAAACAATATTTGGATGAAAGGAAGGACACCACTCTCCATATTTGCTGGAGCCGTTACAGAGGCTTATCCCTACTACTAATACGTCACTTCTGCGGAACCCTTTTCCTCTTGCTGAATAAGGCACTGTTTCTTACCCTCTTCCCCTGTAGAGAGTAGTTCCGTCAGTGGACCTTATACGGTGCACTGTAGGCATTACTTAAGGTTCTCTGCAGCGTGCCTTCGGCCCCTAGCTGCAACCCCTTTCGTTTCTTTTACTGTACCTCCTTTTATATACTCTTTCTTCATCTTAGTGTCCACCCTCTCCTAACAATTGATTCATAGTGCAACTGCTTTGAGGTTTTCCTCCTGTTGCACCGTTCAAACCTTTTTAAACTTTTATGGCAATTTCCTTTTCAGCGCTGAATGACCTCATAGGTCCCAGTGCTTGGCCTTTGGGCTAAATTTTACATTCAACGCAACACAACTTACCCTCTTTTTCAAGGCTTTGGAATGACATTTCTGCTTCTGCTTTTCCGCGCTCCATAACCCTTCATCTTGAGAGGTGCTTGAATCTGACCCTTCTTCCTTCTGTTTCCTTTGATTGCTTGTTTTCGGGCCTGGTTAAGATATATAATATGCTTTGGGTTACCAGTCCAATTGTCGTGTTTAAGAAAAATAGACGTCGTAATGATATGAATAATTTAAATGAGCACAGGAAATCAAAGTCAGGAGCGACCAATAAATTACTTTATGTTTCAACAACAGTATTACTTTATGCCATAGTCGAATCATCATCATAATTAACATAACTACATCAGTGATGCTATATTATTATTATTATTATTATTATTATTATTATTATTATTATTATTATTATTATTATTATTATATAATATGAATGAAATCTAACAACATAAACAATTATATATGTATCAAACTAATTCTAGTCCGGTCGATTCAAATTCTCACATGTAACAGCGAACCGCGTAGGATGTCTCACTTAATATCCTCTTGAATTTTCCACGTTTAACTTCTCATCATAATCATCATCATCGTTAGTCCTTTCCCCGCAGAAGGAAGGACGAGAGGAACAGCTGCGGATCCTCCCAGCATTCCTAGGGCACGCCTCAGTTGGTACGGCGTAAATGCCCGGATGACTTGCGGAAGCCACTCGCCGAGATTATTCGCTGGAAACCGAGGAAGACTTCGCTGGTCCCCGTCGAGTTACGGGCTGAAGAAGATAAAGTTAAAGTTATTTTCATTATAATAAGAAGTAGTGGCGTTATGATGAATGTTATTCACTTATCAAAGAAATATCAAAGAAAATACAGAAAGGAAGGCTTTGATGGTATGGACACCCGTTACGAAGAGAGGAACATCATGTTGGAAGACATACGATGGAGATGGAAGTGCGGGGTAGAAGGAAGAAGGGAAGACCAAGAAAGAGATGGCGTGATTGTGTAGGGGAAGATATGTTATGGAAAGGTATTAACGAGAACGATGCACGGGACAGAAATCGATGGAGACGACTCATTCACAACGGCGACCCCATATAAAAATGGGTTAAAGCTTGGAAGAAGAATAAGATTCACTTATCAACACTGACATGAGACATCCATAGATGATATTGACATGAAAAGCAAGTTTCAACCCAATAATGTATTGAAAGAAATAGAGCTTTGACTGATTGTTTACGATTGTGAGTATATGACGTCGCAGCAATGATGGCTATGACGCTAACTGTAAAAGAGAGAGAGAGAGAGAGAGAGAGAGAGAGAGAGAGAGAGAGAGAGAGAGAGAGAGTTCGTATGGATTAGATGCTATAGTCATTGGTATTGTTCTCCCAGTTTTCCTTCCTCTCATTGCAGTCTTCTTTTAGCATCACTGGTGGAAGCTTATTTATATCTTGTTCTTGGAAAGACATCCGGGACACAATCTCAAAACCTCTTACGTAATACCTTATTATTCTGGTAAGAAAGAACCTGGACATTTTTGTGACGATAAACATCGCCAGCGAAGAAAGACTTCATTTGGCTCTCTTTGCAGCGGGAGCTTAATTAATTGAGAGAGAGAGAGAGAGAGAGAGAGAGAGAGAGAGAGAGAGAGAGAGAGAAATTAGGAAGCGTGTTTCTACTTGGCTTGCAGAATGGATTACTGCTCTTGGCCTGTCTTGTGCGCTGAAACAATGGATGTCTTTATGTTTATTCAGTTTTGTAAGGTTTCTCTCGAGGAACCAAGTAGATTAATATACATACATACATATATATATATATATATATATATATATATATATATATATATATATATGAATTTTACCACATCACCGAGATTCAAATATTACATACATTAAGTGAATGTTCTGAAATATCCAATTCGCTCTACCTCGAAATTAATATATTTTCATCGATGTTAACCGAAGGGAATGGGATATTAAAGGAAATCTGTAGCTTAATGCATATATATAATATATATATATATATATATATATATATATATATATATATATATACTATATATATATATATATATTCTTGAAGATGAAGAAACTGAGAAAACAAAAATTGCACGACGAAACACTATCGTTCAAAAGACATTAATCCCGTGACAAATAGCGTTCTGGTGATTAATAACCTGAATGTCCACGAAAGAAGGAGGAATGAGAAATGTGTCGGTAGGGGGATAAAAGTATAATTGTGGCGGACATCTGTCACCGTAATAAAGGGAAACAGATGCTGTTTGCTTTCTTTTAAGAGGTTGCTAAAGAGGCCAAAAGATTTGGTAAAAGTACCGCAGTTAATTTAATTTTTTTTTTTTTTTTTTACCAAAGTTGCGGACGAAGACAAAAATGAATCGGCTAAATACTGAGTGAATCATTTTTAACAGATATCGTAGCCTCTAATGTTAATAAAACGATTTTGGGGGGGGCTAAGCACAAGTTACCCGTTTTCTATATCAATTCAACACCGTTGCCCGCACACACACACGCGCACACACAGATGCAAATACACAAACACACACACACATACACACACACACACACATCTTTACTCCAGGTATCTAATCGTTTGTCAGTTATAATTCTCCTTTTGTCGATATTCTAGAAGTATAGAGTGAACTGGATATTAAAAGAAATTCGTAGCTTTATGTTTGTCAATAACGACATGTCTCGGTGATGTGATATCAATTATATATGTATGTATATATATGTAGATATATAAATATATATATATATATCTATATATATATATATATAGTATATATATATATATACTATATATATACACACCTATATTCCTATTACCCGTTTTAGGCAGTATATATATATATATAAATATATATATATATATATATAATATATATATATATATATATATTAATACACACAACCATATTACTCCGTTTTAGACGATATATAATATATGGTATATATATGTATGTTATATACACTTTACTATTCATACTCAATAGTTTTAGGGTATATATATGTTACGGCCATTTTGCAAAATTGGTCATTTTACAAACTTGCCGGCCATTATGCAAAAGTTTTAGCAAGTAACTAGTTGAATGCACACAAAAAAAAAGTACTACGTTGGTCGTCTTCATCCTGGCTTTCAGCAGTGCCTTACTGACAACAGTGGTCACCAGTCAGCTCCCATTACTGTGTGGAGAGAGATATGGGGGGGGGGAGGGGGGTGGGGGAGATAATAAGTGAATGATCGACAATTATACAGTACAATTACCCGTGGTGGGAAACGAGAAATGAACCAGTAAATGAACCAATATTATAAGAGATAATTTGCAGAAGTGAATGACAAGCTTTTTTTCATCTGGCTGCTTGCTATATGGAGATTTTGTAAACGGACCAACAATAACATGTTTTATTTTGTAAACTGACCAAAATCTTGGTCGTTTTGCAAAATGTTGAGAAATTAAGGTCATTTTGCAAAATGAACACGAATTTGGTCCTTTGTTTTGCATGATGGGCCCGGCCATTTTTGTTAATGACCAATTTTTGCAAAAATGGCCCGTAACAATATAATAATATAATATATATATATATATAATATATATATATATATATATATATATATATTATATATATACATATATAACACACAACACACATATATATATATATATATATATATAATATATTATATATATATATATATATATAGTGTGTGTGTGTGTGTGTGTGTGTGTGTGTGTATGTGTGTATGCGTGATATAAAAGAGAGAGAGGAGAGAGAGAGAGAGAGAGAGAGAGAGAGAGAGACAGAGACAGAGACAGAGAGAGGGCATATGAATAAAAAAAAAAAAAAGGAGCAGAGTAGGTGAAAATACAACGCGGCTGGTGAGAAATCCCTATAATGGCGTCTACATATCGCGGCGGTTTATGCCGTGGAATTGTCCCGGCATTTGGGAATCCCTGCAAAATTATTCCTCCACAGAGTTCAGTGTTCTTCTCTTTCCCTTCCCTTCTTTTTTCCTTTTTTCCTTTTTCTTTTTTCTAAACGACACAGGATTTCCAAAGATCTCCAGGCGGTAAGGGAATTTGTAGACAATATAATAATGATAATAATATTAATAATAAATATTTTTTGGTCTATCACGGTCATCCTATTCGACTGGGTGTTTTTTTTATAGTGTGAGGTTCCGGGTTGCATCCTGCCTCCATAGGAGTCCATCTAAAATAAAATAGGTAATTATGAAAGTCAATTTTAATTTTATTCAAAGATGCCAAAGGCTGTATTTAAACATTCGTTGTATAACCCGTAGAGTTTGTCAATGGTAAAGTTAGTGTGGGGTTCTAGGTTGCATCCTGCCTCCTTGGGAGTCCATCACTTTTCTCACTATGTGCGCCGTTTCTAGGATCATACTCTTCTGCATGAGTCCTGGAGCTACTTTGGCATCTATAGTGCCAGGTTCCTCTTCAGGGATCTGGGATCATGCCAAGTGTTCCTATGATTATGGGTACAATTTCCACTGCCATATCCCATATCCTTCTCATTTCTCTTTTCAGGTCCTGATACTTATCAGTCTCTCTCTTTCTCTCTACTCTGGTGCCCCATGGTATTGCGACATCAATGAGTGATATTTTCTTCTTTTTTTATTATTATTATTTTTTTTTTCCTTTTTTTTGCTGTATCAAAGTCTCCAATTCGACTGGGTGGTATTTATAGTGTGGGGTTCCGGGTTGCATCCTGCCTCCTTAGAGTCCATCACTTTTCTTGCTATGTGCGCTGTTTCTAGGATCACACTCTCTGAATGAGTCCTGGAGCTACTTCAGCGTCTAGTTTTTCTACATTCCTTTTCAGGGATCTTGGGATCGTGCTTAGTGCTCCTATGATTATGGTTACGATTTCCACTGGCATATCCCATATCCTTCTTATTTCTATTTCAGATCTTGATACTTATCCATTTTTTCCCTCTCTTTCTCTTCGACTCTGGTGTCCCATGGTATTGCGACATCAATGAGTGATACTTTCTTCTTGACTTTGTCAATCAACGTCACGTCTGGTCTATTTTTCGTCTGGGCGGTGTTATTGCGCTCATTCCAGTGTTGACCAACCTTCTTCTATATCCTCTCTCCGTCAGGTTGCTTCTGATGTAGCATCTCCATATTTCCTTATTTTTCTTCTGTTGTCCATTTCTTCCTTTGTTTGTGCTTCTGTAGCTCCAATCTCAGGCTGTTGGTTACTGTCGTTGTGGTGGTCAGTTTGCTGGATGACGACCTCCAAGTACCTGACCGTCTTCCCCTTCATTGGGTTGAATACCTGGCTGCCGGACGAAGCTCCTCTGTTTGCCAGAGGTTCCATTTACGTCGTTGTCCTTTATTCCTACATTTCTTTCTTAACATCATTGCTGAGTTTGCTTTTTGAACCCATAGCTGGACCCCTACCCCATCAGGGATAGGTACTCATTTACAGCTGAGTAGACTGAGGAAATTATGGTAAAGATCCTTTGCCCAAGGATTCAACGCCGAGGAGAGCGGTCACCCATCCAACGACTGACCAGCCCCCAATGTTGCTTAACAGTCCATTGACGACCTAATCCACTCTGCCACGGCGCCACACTATTATTATTATTATTATTTCTTTTTTTTTTGCTCGATCACAGTCCTCAATTCGACTGGGTGGTATTTATTAGTGTGGGGTTCCGGGTTGCATAATGTCTTCTTAGGAGTCCATCACTTTTCTTACTATGTGTGCCGTTTCTAGGATAGCACTCTTCTGCATGAGTCCAGGAGCTACTTCAGCCTCTAGTTTTTCTGATTCCTTTTCAGGGATCTTGGGATCGTGCCTAGTGCTCCTAAGATTATGGGTACGATTTCCACTGGCATATCCCATATTCTTATTTCTATTTTCAGATCTTTTTTCCCTCTCTTTCTCTTCAACTCTGGTGTCCCATGGTATTGCAACATCAATGAGTGATACTTTCATCTTGACTTTGTCAATCAACGTCACGTCTGGTCTGTTTGCACGTATCACCCTATCCGTTCTGATACCATAGTCCCAGAGGATCTTTGCGTGGTCGTTTTCTATCACTCCCTCAGGTTGGTGCTACGTACCACTTATTACTGCAAGGTAGCTGATGTTTCTTGTACAGGCTCCAGTGGAGGGCTTTTGCCACTGAATCATGCCTCTTTTTGTACTGGTTCTGTGCAAGTGCCGGGCATTCGCTTGCTGTGTGGTTTATGGTTTCATTTTTCATATTGCACTTCCTACATATGGGAGAGATGTTATTTCCGTCTATCGTTCTTTGAACATATCTGGTTCTTAGGGCCTGATCTTGTGCCGCTGTTATCATTCCTTCAGTTTTTCTTCTTTAGCTCTCCCCTCTGTACCTTGCCATTGTGTCATCGCTGCTATTCTTTAGTCTGTCTCGTGTATTGTCCGTGCATTGGTTTGTTGTGCCAGTCCTCTGTTCTGTCTGTCATTTCTCCTGTCTCTGTATATTTCTGGGTCTTCGTCTACTTTATTAGCCCTTCTTCCCATGCACTCTTTAGCCACTCGTCTTCACTGGTTTTCAGATATTGCCCCAGTGCTCTGTTTTCGATGTTGACGCAGTCCTCTATACTTTAGTAGTCCTCTCCCTCCTTGCCTTTCGTGTTATGTATAGTCTGTCCGTATTTGCTCTTGGGTGTAGTGCTTTGTGTATTGTCATATGTCTCCTGGTTTCTGATCTATGCTGTGGAGTTCTGCCTTCGTCCATTCCACTATTCCTGCGCGTGTATCTGATACTTACTGCACTGCCATGTGTTTATGGCTTTTATCATATTTCCGGCGTTGAGTTTTGACTTGAGTTTCGCCTTGAGTCTCTGCATATATTCTGTCCTGATCGTGTCCTTCATCTCTTGGTGTTTTATATCCCCTCCTTCCATTATTCCCAGGCCCAGGTATTTATTATTATTATAGGCGAAATTGTAATGTAAACAGAAAATTCTTTTAGGAGACCCTAGGCCCTATTAAGGTTATTTTCGACAATACGTAAAGTGTGAGGAAGATATTATTGATTGATACTCGATTAGCTGCCTTATTGTAAGAAAATATTATTAATTATATGCTGGTTCCTCTCCAAAACAGTTCCATGCTTAAAGCAGTTGGTGTATCGTTTATTGCTTGTGGTTAATTCTCCCTTTGATCTGATTAGTGTTTCTGTTGGTTTTCCTTCTCCCTCAGTGGAGTATTGCTGCCTTATCCGAGACACTTTCAAATACACGAATGTTTGTCTCACTGTAATAGGAGAATTATGAATACTAGAAATAAGTTACAGGATTGCGTGTTCAGAATGTTGCAACAGTAAATACAGTATATATATATATATATATATATATATATATATATATATATATATATATATATTTATATATATATATATATATATATATATATATATATATATATATGTGTGTGTGTGTGTGTGTGTGTGTGTATATATATAGATATATATATATATATATATATATATATAATATATATATATATATATATATATATATATATATATATATATATATATATACATATATATATATATTGTGTGACAATATGTTTAGCCAAGGGCACAGGAAAAATAGAAGAAGCGATACCGAACGCTTTCGTGTTATTTCAACACATTTTCGTGGTACAATATATTTATATAAATATATATATATATATATATATATATATATATATATAGTAATGTACTTACTATTGCAACGTTTCGTTAGACGCAATCCTATATCATATTTTTTTCTAGTATTCATAATTCTCAGAACAGGCCGAAGAATGCCACCGGGGCATAGCAGAGATCAATATGTCAACATTTCATGAAATAAATCATGAATTTCGCCAGATAAGTATCGTCTTTGCAGGGATATCTTCATCCAAGAAATAAGGTTCTCTCACCATTTCTAGCGATAAATTCTGTATTCGCTTATTTCCCCTTCTAATCTTAATACATACATCTCTCTTGTAATCCTTTTAGCTTCTCTTGCATCGGCAGAAGTGAATGCAATGGAGAGGAGAGATTTACTGCCGCTGTAAATTCTGGGGATCTTTTAGAATACATTGAAGCAAACAAGTTCCATTTGAGAGTAAGGCCAGTTTTACTTTTATAAACATTCAGCTCGGTAGAAGATTGCTTTGCATTTGGTGTCATTCACTTTGTTTAATATGAATTATTGTAATGTAGATTCTGCAGGTCGCATTCATATGATGCGTGAAATTCTCGTAAGCTACAAAACTCTCTCGCAATTTCTTGAATTCGTTACATTATTACATGAGGTCATTGACATCTGTAAGCGTTGAACCCGAACTGGAAATACTTGGAATACTTTAGCGATTCCAGGTGGGCTTCGAATTCACGCTATCTTCTTTGTGGCACTGTAGGTGACGGTCACTTCCCTCGAACCCAAGGCCAATACAAAGCTCGAACCTACAACACTTGGGTTCGAACCCCATCTGCATAATCTCTAAAAAGGAAATGAATCTGCTCATGCGTAAATTTATAGAATTCCCTCGAACCTACAACATTTAGGTTCGAACACCATTCAGTTCCTCGCTGGACGAGTGGTTTTCGCGCTCGGCTGCCAATCCGGTGGTCCGAAGTTCGATTCCCGGCTCTGCCAACGCGGAATCAGAGGAATTTATTTCTGGTGATAGAAATTTATTTTTCTCGATAAAGCGTTGGTTCGGATCCCACAATAAGCTGTAGGTCCCGTTGCTAGGTGACCAATTGTTCCTAGCCACGTCAAAAATATCTAATCCTTCGGGTCCAGCCCTAGGAGAGCTGTTAATCAGCTCAGTGGTCTGGTAAAACTAAGATATACTTAACTTTTAAACCCCATCTGGAAAAGCTCTAAAAAGTAAAATGAAACTGCTCATGCGAATCATGACCACATAATTGCTCTCCTCTAGAGTCTCAAACTAAGCTGTTTCTAAAACACACACACACAGCCACACAACAGTCACTTTCACGTTTGTACTTAAACGACTAAGTAGCGGATGATCTCCTTGTATTTAAAACTTCCACAACTAACGGCTTTAAACTCCTACTGGGATAGTTATCACGGACATAAATGTAGGTCCAATATATACCACCACTGGATATATTACAAAATTTCCTATGAATCTACCGTCAACTATCCATTGTATAAGAACAAATCATTAGGAAGTCTCTGAACCACCATTTTACTTTTGCTTAACTTTTTTACTACTTCTACCTATCTCCCCAATTATCACCATTTCTTATTACGCCACATGTACTACCACTCAAGCAGTTCTTTCTTTCATCTTGCTATCTACCCTCTCCTAATAATTGTTTCGTGGCACAACTGCATTAAGGTTTTCCTCCTGTTACGACTTTCAAACCTTTCTACTCAAAATTTCCGTTTCAGAGCTGAATGACCTCATAGGTACCAGTGCTGGGCCTTTGGCGTCAATTTGTTAATCCTTTCCATTTCATTCTACCCTGTCCTGAGGAATTATAAATACTAGTAACGTGATGCAAGTATTGCTCGTATAAAAATGTTTAAAATGTAAATATAATGCAAGTTCTTTTTTTTACTGCTGATTCCATTTAACAAAATCATGAATTCGTTCATGAATGCATTCAGGCTTTCTTCAACTACAGGTATAGCAATCACATGAGCTCCCTCATATCTCCTTCATGACCTCACAAAAATGTCTCGCGCAGTTATTCATTTCCTTCTGAAGTTGTTATTGATATATCAATCCTCTGGACAGTCATTTTCCTCTTGGATGTTTTATGAGCACCTACATATGCTGCTGATCTATTTAGATAGTATTCAGTTGCAACTGCCTCACTAATGTTCATCGCCAGGAAGCTTTCGTGTATGAGATATATAGGTACTATGTCAACTTTTTTTTTCTTTTTTGGTGATTTAATTTCAGCTTTAGTTCGTCAATGACAAATTTTTGAACGTAGACATTTATTTTTTGTGATTCTTGGCGTTCAACAGCGTGCCTCTTCTCTCTGGAATAAAAAATGATGTGATCTAATTGGTTTCTATAACTGTCATCTGTAGGCGTCCAAGTGCATTCACGGATGCCCTTGTATTTGAAAGGAATACATTCGATGGCGAAATTAGTTACTTCTTGTACATTACAGCCTCCATACCATTTCTGTTCGTACTGACTTTCCATCCATTTCACCTTTAACAATTCTTAAATATCTTTTTGGCAATTGGTTTATAACAGTATTCAGTTATTCCAAGATTCGCCTTTTATTTTTCTTTGAAAGTTCATTCCTTTAACTAAACCCCTCCATTATAGTACCAGGGGCTGTGGACTATTGTTAGATTTTGTCATTAACATTAAAGTCATCCTTAGCAAACCCCCATATACGCTAGAGAATTGGGGGCTATTTACTAACTTTTGTTTTCAATAAATTAAAGTCATTCGCTGGGCACCTGAGCTAAAGAATGCGTATGAGCTCTTATCCATCATTCCGTCCCAATAAAATCGAAGGTCTCGCGTTTCCTTATCAGGAACACGACGTTATAGTAATTTTCTATCGCCAATGATAATAATAATAATAATAATAATAATAATAATAATAATAATAATAATAATAATAATAATAATAATAATAATAATAATACATTATTATTATTATCTCTTTCTCGCACTTTGCGTATGGTTGCTAAAAAACTTTAAAAAGGTTAGGGTGTCCTTAAAGAGTTTTCTAATAATAATAATAATGATAATAATAACTAATAATAATAATAATAATAATAATAATAATAATAATAATAATAATAATAATAATAATAATAATAATAAAGGATATAAAAAACACCAAGAGATGAAGGACACGATCAGGAAAGAATATATGCAGAGACTCAAGGCGATACTCAAGTCAAAACTCAACGCCGGAAATATGATAAAGCCATAAACACATGGGCAGTGCCAGTAATCAGATACAGCGCAGGAATAGTGGAATGGACGAAGGCAGACTCCGCAGCATAGATCAGAAAACTGGAAACATAGGACAATACACAAAGCACTACACCCAAGAGCAAATACGAACAGACTATACATAACATGAAAGGAAGGAGGGAGAGGACTACTAAGTATAGAAGACTGCGTCAACATCGAAACAGAGCACTGGGGCAATATCTGAAAACTAGTGAAGACGAGTGGCTAAAGAGTGCATGGGAAGAAGGACTAATAATAGTAGACGAAGACCCAAAATATACAGAGACAGGAGAATGACCGACAGAACAGAGGACTGGCACACAAACCAATGCACGGACAATACATGAGACAGACTAAAGAACTAGCCAGCGATGACACATGAATGGCATATAGAGGGGAGAGCTAAAGAAGGAAACTGAAGGAATGATAATAGCGGCACAGGATCAGGCCCTAAGAACCAGATATATTCAAAGAACGATAGACGGAAATAACATCTCTCCATAGTAGGAAGTGCAATACGAAAAAATGAACATAAACCACAATAGCAAGCGATTGCCCGGCACTTGCACAGAACCAGTACAAAAGAGGCATGATTCAGTGGTACAAAAGCCCTCCACTGGAGCCTGTGCAAGAAACATCAGCTACCTTGCAGTAATAAGTGGTACGAGCACCAACCAGAGGGAGTGATAGAAAACGATCAGGCAAAGATCCTCTGGGACTATGGTATCAGAACGGATAGGGTGATACGTGCAAATAGACCAGACGTGACGTTGATTGACAAAGTCAAGAAGAAAGATCACTCATTGATGTCGCAATACCATGGGACACCAGAGTTGAAGAGAAAGAGAGGGAAAAAATGGATAAGTATCAAGATCTGAAATAGAATAAGAAGAATATGGATATGCCAGTGGAAATCGTACCCATAATCATAGGAGCACTAGGCACGATCCCTAGATCCCTGAAAAGGTATCTAGAAAACTAGAGGCTGAAGTAGCTCCAGGACTCATGCAGAAGAGTGTGATCCTAGAAAACGGCGCAAATAGTAAGAAAAGTGATGGACTCTAAGGAGGCAGGATGCAACCCGGAACCTCACACTATAAATACCTCCCAGTCGAATTGGAGGACTGTAATAGAGCAAAAAAAAAAAAATGATAATAATGATAATAATAATTTATTATTATTATTATTATTATTATTATTATTATTATTAATTATTATTATTATTATTATTATATATTGCTTTTGTTAACAGAAAAAAAAACTTTTTAAGTACACCTTAACCCCTTTGAGGTCTTTAGCGACCACACGTAAAGTGCGGGAAAGAGATGATTGACTGATCCCTTGTTGTAAAAACGGAACGAGAATCCTAGCGGACTGGAGAAGTGAATCATAATTATTTCCCTTTATAGATATCGGTTCATTTCTCCAAAACGTCCGCCGTTTATGGCTTAGCGGCCGTTAAACGAGAGGTTGAGCGACCGTAGTAGAGCAAGACTTCGAATATTAATTTTCGCTGGGTTAACGATTAAACAGCAGACTCGTGGCGCTGTCCCCAGAAACAGGGTGCTCATGAGGCTATGGTGTTCTGGCGAGATATTCGCCGTTATTTTGCCATAACTTCCACCGCTAGTGGGCGTTTTATAGCAGAGAGAAATGGCGGTTTGCCTCACCGAACGGGAAATACGTTTGCGATAAAATTCACACTGGCGTTTGTTCATTTTCTCGTCTGATTTTAATATGCTTCTTCTTCGATTTTATATGCATATTTCTCCACACATGGAATTTTGTTGCTTAACCTTTCTTTACTGCTTAAAACGACTCGGTTTGTTGTATAAGAACATGTGCATACATTCTGTCCAAAAAATAATAATCATAAGAATGATATTAATATTTTTTGATAAACACTATGCCTGCCATGGTTTCAAATATTTGCTGTCTTTGCTACCGTGGTAATATTTTACCAAAACATTGTCTGGCTTTGCCTTGTTATCTGGTACTTAATTGTCATTTATCTTGACCCATCGTCCGTCTAAGGAAGAATACTTTCAACTCCACCATACTGTGACGATCGATCAGTCATAAATGACCAATAACCATGGCATTGGTACACAATGATTTGTCTTCACTACACCGTAACCATACTACTAACAAACGACCACGCGTTAAAAATTTCATCGACAAACTATCCCCATGGCTGCTCCAAAACCATATCATCGATGCACGACCGAAAAAATAAGTAGTAAACTTGATTTAGAACTTGAAAATCAATTCATTTTGTGGAAATTTTTATGTATTCTCTCTCGGATGAACGAATAATCGGAAGTGGCCCGTATCCATTGCCTCGATAGCCGATCGTTCACCATTACTGTGGCCGGTAATGAAGTCACAGGACAGAAAAGTCACAGGAAAAAAAAAAGTCACAATTTTAACTTGGGAAAAAAAGTCACAGGAAGAAAAGTCACCTTGATTTACAGTCTTTTGTTCATGTTTTTTACGGTCATCCTTAACGGGCTTGTACTTAACACGTCGCAAAGGTGGATACATACCTTTGGGGTCACTATCTACGGAAGATTAATGTGACTTTTTGTGATATTTTTACCCGTGACTTTTTTTACCTGTGTTAATGATTACACCTACCGTGGGTAAACAAACACTGACTGTTCCGCAGAGCCAGGAAAAAAAGTTTTTTGGTTTATTACAGTCATCTTATTCGACCAGGTGGTTTTTATAGTGTGGGGTTCCGGGTTGCTTCCTGCCTCCTTAGGAGTCCATCACTTTTCTCACTATGTGCGCTGTTTCTAGGAGCTCACTCTTCTGCATTATTATTATTATTATTATTATTATTATTATTATTATTATTATTATTATTATTATTATTATTATTATCATCATTATTATTATTATTTTGGCCGTTGTTGTTATTGTTGAAAATTCTTAATAACGTCACACGGTTAGTTTACGAAAGGCTATTGATAAATAGCAGGTTTTTATGGTCGTTGTGCATGACAGACAAGACAGACAGCCGAGTTCAAAACCCAGAATTCAAAAACTTTATTCATTTTCACCGCAAACTCACGCAACGTTGCAGAGCATGCTGGGAAGGTCGGTCTCGTCGTTCATTACGCGACTAGGATTGCAGCAAAAGAATCTGATAGTGTTGTAAATTAAGCCATCTCAAAATGCATCTGGGTCCGAGGAATCAGATTTTTGAGTCCGTGCACGCCAATATGAAAATCCACTCCGCAAAAAATGCTGAGGTCAGATGCTCTCGAAAGAGCATTAGTTGTTCCTGAAATGGGAGAGAGACTTCGTGATGATTCAGGGCGGATCCATTGCCTGCATTCATGCATTCGTGTTTTATCATCTTTTTCACTCGCTTTTCGAATCTCGTGTTTTTTTTTGTTTTTTTGTTTTTTTTGTTTTTTCAAAACGGTTGTTTCATGCATCATGAAAATATTTTTTTCCGTACTCGATATGCAGCAATATAGATTCACATCAGCCGCGTATTTGATGTCTAGGCCCAGTCCCCTACGACGCTCCTGATTGGCTGTTGATAAGCCAATCACAGGGCTGGAAACTCTCTCGAGAGAGTTTACATAGGCAGGATGTATGTTCCACCTCTCCTGAAAGACGTATCCCCCAGCCAATCAGGAGCGTCGTAAGGGACTGGCCTAGACATCGGATGCACGATTGATGTGAATCTACTACATCACGCTAAGTACAGAGTCAAATAACCCAAGTAAGAAATAGTATTACACACTCGGATTTTTCTTACTTCATTGATGATGGTTGGTACATTCAGGATACCCTCCATATATTATGTTTCATGTCATGTGGGTAGACACACGAACATATACCGATACATATATTTATGTCATGTGGTAGACACGCAAACATATACCGATACACACATACATATATAAAACAAACACCAGTAACAACGTTCAACATACAAAGTACTTAGCAATACGTGCGTGTGTGCCATCAAGCTTATGTGTGTAATTATAACGGTAATCATTTTGAATAAGTTCTTTTGCATACCCCAGATGAATATCACCAGCAGATTTCAGATATATTTCTAATTTAGTTTTGTATTGCGACGGTATGCATGTTTCGTAATTAAAAATTACATTACAGTGCGTTGTTCACTTAGGTTTAACAAATGGTTTCCATTAAAAATGACGTGATTTATACATAGTGTTAGTATGAATCCAATGTGCACCGGCGGGATTACAGCATTCCCATTAAATTAAACTGAAATGACCTATAAATAACTAGTTAGGGGCAACAGGAGAGAACGTTCGGTTTTATCTACTGGTAAAACTCGATGATTTATGGCGTTCGCTGACGTGCAACTTATGAAATAGTACGAAATATATCTATTATTATTATTATTATTTTATTATTATTATTATTATTATTATTATTATTATTATTATTATTATTATTATTATTAAAAATTCACAGTCTCGTGAAAACAAATAGTTAAAAAATCCACAGTATATTATTATATTTCTATGTAAAAATAAACAGACTTTCAAACACCTGAAGGGTGTTCCTCATCAGTGTCACGATAAAATATATTTTAATGTATAATTGTGGGATTTTTTAACAACTATTATTATTATTATTATTATTATTATTATTATTATTTTTTGCTCTATCACAGTCCTCCAGTTCGACTGGGTGGTATTTATAGTGTGGGATTCCGGGTTGCATCCTGCCTCCTTAGGAGTCCATCACTTTTCTTACTATGTGTGCCGTTTCTAGGATCACACTCTTCTGCATGAGTCCTGGAGCTACTTCAGCCTCTAGTTTTTCTAGATTCCTTTTCAGGGATCTTGGATCGTGGCCTAGTGCTCCTATGATTATGGGTACGATTTCTACTGGCATATCCCATATCCTTCTTATTTCTATTTTCAGATCTTGATACTTATCCATTTTTTCCCTCTCTTTCTCTTCAACTCTGGTGTCCCATGGTATTGCGACATCAATGAGTGATACCTTCTTCTTGACTGTCAATCAACGTCACGTCTGGTCTGTTTGCACGTATACCCTATCCGTTCTGATACATAGTCCCAGAGGATCTTTGCCTGATCGTTTTCTATCACTCCCTCAGGTTGGTGCTCATACCACTTATTACTGCAAGGTAGCTGATGTTTCTTGCACAGGCTCCCAGTGGAGGGCTTTTGCCACTGAATCATGCCTCTTTTTGTACTGGTTCTGTGCAAGTGCCGGGCATTCGCTTGCTATGTGGTTTATGGTTTCATTTTTCGTATTGCACTTCCTACATATGGGAGAGATGTTATTTCTGTCTATCGTTCTTTGAACATATCTGGTTCTTAGGGCCTGATCTTGTGCCGCTGTTATCATTCCTTCAGTTTACTTCTTTAGCTCTCCCCTCTGTAGCCATTGCCATGTGTCATCGCTGGCTAGATTTCTTTAGTCTGTCTCATGTATTGTCCTGCATGGTTTGTTGTGCCAGTCCTCTGTTCTGTCTGTCATTCTCCTGTCTCTGTATATTTCTGGGTCTTCATCTACTTTTATTAGTCCTTATTCTCATGCACTCTTTAGCCACTCGTCACTGGTTTTCAGATATTGCCCCAGTGCTCTGTTTCGATGTTGACGCAGTCCTCTATACTTAGTAGTCCTCTCCCTCCTTCCTTTCGTATTATGTATAGTCTGTCCGTATTTGCTCTTGGGTGTAGTGCTTGTGTATTGTCATATGTTTCCGGTTTTCTGATCTATCTGCGGAGGTTTCTGCCTCGTCCCATTCGACTATCCTGCGCGTATCTGATTACTGGCACTGCCCATGTTTATCGGGCTTTTATCATATTCCGGCGTTGAGTTTTGACTTTGAGTATCGCCTTGAGTCTCTGCATATATTCTTTCCTGATCGTGGCCTTCATCTCTTCCATTCCATTCCCCCAGGTATTTGTATCCAGTCTCATCTATGTGTTTGATTGTTGCTCCATAATGGTAGCTTATACCCCTTCAGTCTCGTTACTTGCCTTCTTGTATGTTGACTAAGGCGCATTTTTCTATTCCAAACTCCATCCTGATGTCCCCAGATACAATCTTTACAGTCTGGATTAGGGTATCCATATCCTTGATGCTCTTACCATACAGCTTTGATGTCGTCCATGAACATCAGATGGTTGATTCTGTTGCCTCTTTTCTTGAGTTGGTACCCGGCATCCATCTTCTGTAGTAATTTTGTCATGGGAATCATGGCTACTACGAAGAGTAGTGGGGGACAGTGAGTCGCCCTGGGCGATCCCTCTCCTGATATTACCTCAGTAGTCTTATTTTCCAGAGCTTGTAAGTATTGATATTCCAGTTGCGCATTGATATTTGAGGAAGCTGATGGTGTTTTCCTCTGCCCAAACCCCATATATTCTATTAGCCATGTGTGTGGTATCATGTCGAGGCTTTCTTATAGTCTATCCACGCCATGCTTAGGTTGGTTTTCCTTCTCCTACTGTTCTTCATTACCATTTTGTCTATCAAGGAGCCTGGTCTTTTGTGCCCCTCACTCCTTCTTCAGCCTTTCGTTGGTGGGGATGTTTGTCTACCTCTAGGTAGTTGTATAGCCTTCACTGATGATACCTAGTTAGTAACTTCCACAAATTATTGGTAGGCAGTGATAGGCCTGTAGTTACTGGCTTATCTTTTTCCCTTACTCTTGTCTTTTTTGTACTAAGGATGTTTCTTCCTGTGGTCATCCATTTGGGTGCATTGGTGATTTTCAGATACAATGTGGGAGTGTTCTGCTATTTCGGGGTGTAAGGCCTTGAAGTTTTGAGCCAGTATCCAGGACTTCTTGGGACCTGGGGCTTTTCCAGTTTGGCATTTTTCTTTATTATATTATTATTATTATATTATTATTATTATTATTATTTATTTATTTTATTATTATTAATTATTACCCTTTTCAGCGGGCTAGATTCCAAAGGTACTATCCTTCATGTTTTACAGAAAATCTCGCCTGGGAAAGTTATAGTTTCTTTCACATGCTTCCCGTTCTGTTTTCTGAAATTTATGCATTTTATCAGGCAAGCTTCGCATGTAGGTTTTGGTGTTTTTATTAAAGCAGCATCTTCTATTTTTTTTCTGAGTGCGTTAAATTGGTCGTCATCGTTCGTCCAGTCTAGACCTTCTCTTTAGTATATGCAAGACTTTACATTCTCGCCGAACCAGAAGGAACCAGAAGGAAGCAAAACACGTTTGGAAAAATTCAACCTATTTCTTGTCTTCATCAGCGTCTTTAATATATATATATATATTATATATATATATATATATATATATATATATATATATATAAAATATATATATATATATATATATATATAATATATATATATATATATATATATATATATATATATATATATATAATATATGAGAGATCTACTGGTCATATTCACCAGAGATATGCAAAAAGAAGTCTTCATCAGTGATATGTGTACCGGTATATTTGTTTGTGTTTGTCGTGTCGTTTTTAAAGATGTGTTAATAGAAGGGATTAATCCCTGCTCTCGTTTCCCCAGTGGGGTATTTTCCAAGAGGGATTAGCGGCGCAGTGGTCTATATTTTTTTCTTTTGAAGAAGTGAAAGTATCGACGAAATTACTAAACGTAAACTTTCCAGCCGCCTCCTCTGTGAAGATTTGAAACTCGGGAGCAGAAAAAGAATTCAGTTAACCGTGTCGCTTTTCAAATTAAGAGCTCTTCTAGACGTTTTTGCAGATTTTATTTGCAAATTTCTTTTCTTTTCCCTTAAACCAAAAAATTATGCCGGGAATGGCATCTTACGCCTGAAAATATATTGCGGTGTATTAACATGGTTATTATTCAGATATATATATATCATATATAATATATATATATATATATATATATATCTATATATATATCATATATATATATATATCATATAATATATATATATATATATATACTAGACATAAAATTATCCCGCTTGAACAGTTGATGGGAAACAGAGAGAGAGAGAGAGAGAGAGATGAGAGAGAGAGAGAGAGAGAGAGAGAGAGATGATTTCTCCTGTCAGTGAATTTACCAATTTAGAAACTGGTAAGGTATAGCATATGTGTAAAAATGAACTAAAAAGATTTTAACATGCATTCTTTTATACATACATATATAAGTATCTTTATCTATCTAGTCTATCTGCCTATCTATATAATTATATAATTTATATATATATATATATATATATATAGTTATATATATATATATATATATATTTTATAAATTTTAGTAGCTAAAATGCTTTTCTTACCTTCAGATAGCGAAAATCACCTGGCAGTCTGCACTTATACAACCATTTCGTAATTAAACCGAGTATAGTGTCAATATTTACTAACGATAATTCTTGGAATTTGTAATGGTTAATACCGTGTTCCAGTCTGCAGTGATATGTGTATTCACGCGTTTTTCAATTTTTGCGGACATACATACCAAGTTCAGAAAGTGCCATATAATGTAAAAAAGAGAAGAAATCAATGGTCGTCTTTTCGAGTTTATTCTGCTTTTCAAGAGAAAACTCGGCAACCGATGACCTGTAGGCTACAGGTCATCGGTGCCTCCGATTTTCTAACGTCAGGTTGTAAGGCTTTGCCCCCCTAACCAAAAAAGAAAAAGAAAAAAAAATAATAATACATTTCCTCAAATTGGACATAATAGTTAAAGTTTGTTGCTATTTTTGTCTACGCTATCCCGTTGTCCCTTTTCTGGAAAATTATTGATGAAGATGCATATGACTATTTATTGAAAAATCCACGATCTTCTATGCGTTATTGTTTTTGCTCAATAAAATTTAAATAATCCCTGACATTAACCCCGGAGATTTATGGAAGATCATCCACCATACTTCAATTATGCTAAAAACCGCCCTTGGAAATTCAATCCTGGCAAGGAGGAAGGAAATTATAATATCAGTGGGATAATTTTAGCCTCCCACAGGTTAAATATGTTTTGACTCGCATGGAGCTCTCATCACGAAGAAATCCCACGTACCTTAATATCACGGCTCCATAAATGCAGGATAGAGGGCTAGCAAGAAAAGCTGGGTTTGTTAATATCTGGCTGTCTTGGGTGATGTGTGAGTTTCTTGATTTCTTTGGACATTTCATGCAGTATCGTTTCTGAAGCAGGAGTCTCTTGTAATTGCTACAGTTATTACTGGCTTCTCATCTCTGGTTATACAAAGTTTAGGTGTAATACAAAATAAGCTTTGGTCAGATATCAGAGCACATTTTTGGCATTCCTATAGCTGTGATATATAGTCTTATGAAACATTTTTGCCACCCACCACCCTTCAATGTATTATTATTATATATATTTTTTTTTTTTTTTTTTGCTCTATCACAGTCCTCCAATTCGACTGGTGGTATTTACTGTGGGGGTTCCGGGTTGCATCCTGCCTCCTTTAGAGTCCCATCACTTTTCTTACTATGTTGTGCCGTTTCTAGGATCACCACTCTTCTGCATGAGCCTGAGCTACTTCAGCCTTCGAGTTTTTCTAGATTCCTTTTCAGGGATCTTGGGATCGTGCCTAGTGCTATGATTATGGGTACGATTCCACTGGCATATTCCCATATCCTTCTTATTTCTCTTTTTCAGATCTTGAAGTTTTACATTGGTCAAGAGAATAAGGAAATGAAAGTCAAGAAAAACGTGTATCATTGCCTTTCACGATGTAATCTCAAAAGTAGGTGATTATATAATAGCACAAAAAAGACATAGAAATAGTTATACTTACAAAAAAAAACAAAAACTTTGGCAAAAGCTCTTACAAAGAATAATAACAGTACCAAGAGAATAAACGGTGTTTACAAAGGTCCTTGTCAGGATTGCAGTGGTTGTTACTACGGGAAAGTGGTTAGGGGATTAGAGGCAGATTAAGGGAACACAGAAGGCCTATGACTTCAGCACACAGCAGCGCTTTGGTGGGTCACAGTTTTTAATTTAGACCCACAGAATTATTGGGGATGGTGCACAAATTATTTTATAAAAGCGACGATTCTCACGTGAGAAGACTAGTTTTGAAGGCGCCGCTATTTAAAAACATGGGAATATCTTTTGAGGTAACAAAGTCGTTTACAACTGAAGACCCTTTTTATAAAACAGTTTCATTGCCAGGCAAATACTTAAAAGAATTTATTTTTAAAACCGACGTTGACCATGTGAAACCCTGATCTCTGCACCTCCTCTTCCCCTCTCTCCCAGATAGCCGACGTCCCAGCCGGATGTTTCCAGCTATGGCACCTATGCAGTGCAAGCAGGGAGCACTTCGCAGGTTCGGAGATCGAGGAGGTTGGCGCAACTGCCTGTTTGAGATTGGGATTACGTAAAACAAAAACGACCCAGCACTTCGACGATGGGCTGTTATTATTTTTTTTTTTCTCGCCCCGCCCACCTTTTTAGATGCTCTTTCGAGGGAAACTCCCACCCTTTTCATTACATTTTAAAACGTCACAATGATGAGGAACACCGTTCAAGTGTTCGAAAGTCTTTGTTTTATATTTTTACATAGAAAATATTTTTCTATATATTAATTGTGGATATTTTTTTTAAACAATTTGTTTTTCACGAATTGTGAATTTCTTAACACAAAAAATTATTATTATTATTATTATTATTATTATTATTATTATTTATTATTATTATTATTATTATTATTATTATTATTATTATTTAGTGTTGGAAGTTATAGCTACATCAGTTGCACCCAACCCAATTTCCAAAACGAGAAGTTACAGTGATTCCTCCCTAGATACTAATAATAATAATAATAATAATAATAATATAATAATAATAATAATAATAATAATAATAATAATAATAATAATAAATAGCCTGGACCCACACTATAAATACCATCCATTTGAATTGAAGGATTGTGATAGAAATAATAATAATAATAATAATAATAATAATAATAATAATAATAATAATAATAAATGAATTTAATAATAATAAAATAGGAGGTAGTGGACCCTCTTTAAAACATGTAGTGTTGAAGTTATAGCTGCTTCAGCTGCATTCGGTGTATATAGAGTGTTTTTTCTCTCTTTCCAATAACTGATTTTTCAAAGGGGTTTCTGTATTCTACCAGGAAGTCACCGATGATGTTTGTTCTTGGAGACGCAAAGCAGTTGGAAATCAGAAATAATACTGCACTCTGAAAAATTAGTCATTTAGAAAGATAGAGAAAAACTTTATATACTGAAGCAGCTGCCATGCAGCTATCACTTTCAACTACTGTTTTTGAAAGAGGGTCTTACTTCATATATTATTATATATTTTATTATTATTATTTTATTTTATTTTTATTATTATTATTATTATATTTTATTATTATTATTATTTTATTATTATTATTATTATAATTTAGAAGCAATCACTGTACCTTCTCGTACGAACGTTTTGAATACTACTCTAGTTCAAATTATGTACAAATTTCTTCTCTAAGATATTTCTTTCCTGAAAGAACTTTTCAGCCAGTGGTTAGCCTACTCTTCAGAGCTTGACAGACAAAGCGCCTCAGTGGCGTGGTTGTATGGTGCTGGCATACCACCTTCGGGTGGCCGGGCGAGTTTCGATCCTCAGGCATTTCCACTGAGGGGTTAGAGATGTGCATTCTGGTTATAGAAGTTCACTCACGGACGTGGTTTCCGGAAGTCACGTAAAGCCGTTGGTGCCCCCGTTGCTCAATAACCGCTGGTTTCCATGCAAACAAAACAAAAACACAAACAACAAACAAAACAAGAGCTTGACAAGAACTCGTGTCTCATTTAGCAGTCAAGATACAGATATTCTTGACGCTCTCCAGATCGTATTGGAAGATACATTTCTACATTTGTATCATAGTTGAATATCTATAGTTTTTTGCTTCTTTACTTATTTCTCTATGATTGTTCCGCAGGAACATAATAATAATGATGGATAATGATAAAACCTGAACTATCGGAATCCATTCATTTGGCATTTATAAACGTAACAACAGGATAATCGATCATCACGAATGAGTCGTTCAGAAGCTTAATTATCCATCACGAGCGAGTGATCTAGTGGCTAATTAACTCCACGGGTGTCGTTCCTCTGTTGTAAAAGAAATCACTCTCTGGGTAACCTTAATTACCGACTGGCGACGCCTGAACAGACTGACTCTGCGGAAGATTATAATCGATGTTTCCCGTCTATATGAACTCAAGAGAAAGCAGCACAGTGTGTTAACAGTGATTAATACAGTCCTTTCGTGCCTTGAATAAGGGTGGAGGATTGAAATTTACAAAGAAGTGAAATCTGATATCTCTCATGAGAGAGGATATCAGATTTCACTTCTTTGTCAAAATTTCATCCTCCACCCTTATCTAATAAAATAAAACGTCGCCGATCTAATTAGGTGAAAAAATACGTTTTTTACTTGGCTGTGAAAGAAAACTATTATGCCGGCCTAGTCTGTCCGTCCGCCGTCAGATATCTGAAAACTCTGAGGTACAGGGCTGCAAACTTGATATGTTGGTCATTTACCCTCCTGTCATCAAAACATAAACAAATTGCATCCCTCTAACCTCAGTAATTTATTTCTATTTAAGGTTAAAAGTTAGCCATAAGCGTTGCGTCTGCGATGCCAACAACAGGCCACCGTCGGGTCGTGGCTAAAGGTTTCATGTTTTGGCTTTTATTTCTTTCGAGGTTTTGAAAAATATTGTAATCAAACGTTTAATACTATTATTGGCAACAAAGAGAACCTGGATATTTTACAATAGTTTCTGGGACACTTGGAATACTTATTATCTCATGTCTTTTTCAAGTTTGATATATAAGTAAAGATCGATTGTGAACTGTTCAAGGTAGTTCATCTTTCTGTAGCACAGCAATATACAGCTTTCGTTCAGTCCATGATTAATACTTGCCAGAGAGAATGTCTTAAAATTTTTAATTATTTTTTTGTTTTCCAGCAGTATCATTTGGAGATCGTTTCCAACCAAGTTTCCTACTCTGTAGGGGTGATATCTGGATATGAATGCTTTGGGGCAAAGTTGGATCCTAGAAACGAGCGAACTTCTCTGAATTTCCTGCCTCACGAGGGGAAAATCACCTGACATAAAGGGCGAGTTTTCCTCTTCTCCCTCTTAGTTTAATCTTTAGTCAGGGTCGTTGCTTTTAATGAGCTGTTCAGCTAGTTCTATAATGATGAACAGGACCATTTCATAACTGGTTATGGTTGATATTTTAGGAGAGATGTCATTCCTGGCCCCAGCCGTTCCCTCATTATCCGGGCTTGGGACTGGCGCTTCCTTGGCCTGTCTTGATTATTGTAGAAGTTATACTAGTCTGTAGATTTCAACAGAGGAAGCCTATTTGGTGGAACTGGTCGTGTTCTTAAACTTTGGATTAGAGCAATTAACGTCATGAAAGCAGTTACGCTAATGAGATTGGCTAATATTTACTTGGACGAAATTTATTAATATTTACTTGACCTAATGTAAACAGAGGTGTATGCCTTATGAAATGGTGCAGTCACCATATTATATATATATATATATATATATATATATATATATATATATATATATATATATATATATATATATTAGAGAGAACACACTTAAGGAACACGAAAGTTTTGTCCTCGTCTCCATCTCAGTATCGGACTGTGTTTGTTGAATGGAAACCCTCTTGTTAGTTTTATGTAAAAGGAAACTATTGAGATGCGTCTGTCCGTCTGCACTGTTTCTGTCCGTCCTCAGATCTTAAAAAACACTGAGGCTAGAGGGCTGCAAACTGGTATGTTGAGCATCCACCCTCTAATCATCAATTTTATCTAAGGTTAAATTTAGCCATGATCATGTGCCTGGCAACAATATAGGACAGGCCACCACCGGGCCGTGCTTAAAATTGCATGGGCCGCGGCTCATACAGCATTATACCGAGACCACCAAAGATGAATATATTTTCGGTGGCCTTGATTATACACAGTACAGAAAAACTCGATTGCGCCGAAGAAACATCAGCGCATTTCTTACTTATCATTTCTTGTCCAGGATTTCGAGAGGACATTCCGTCTTCTTCCGCCATTTGAAGTATGTCTTAGTTTAACCAGACCACTGAGCTGATTAACAGCTCTCCTAGGGCTGGCCCGAAGGACTGGATATTTTTTACTGGCTGAGAACCAATTGGTCACCTAGCAACGAAACCTACAGCTTATTGTGGGATCCGAACCACATTATATCGAGCAATGTATTTCTATCACCAGAAATAAATTCCTCTGATTCCGCGTTGGCCGAGCCGAGAATCGAACTTCTGACCAACGGATTGGTGGCCGAGAGCGAAAACCACTCGTCCAACGAGCAACTTCCGCCATTTGAATAATGAGGTTCCCAACTGGACAGAATTTTTGCAAGGCCATTATTTGAGATGGAGGACTTTCATTACATGCAATGAAGTCCTTCAGTGTGTGTACAAGGTAGCGAGACATTTCCATCAATTACAGGGTATATTATGGTACAAGTAATAGATCACCAGACCTACTTAAATGATCTTTTCATGAGAAAAAAATTCTACTTTTTTGCAAATATGTTTTCGGAAATGCAATTTTGGAAAGGGACATTCCTTGGATGGGTGAACGTCTCGAACTATCGCATGTTAGCGCATGGTTACTCGTGGCCAAGCAATCCATTTCACAGTAAGATAGAACAGAACCAGTTTCCCAATAAGTTAGGGTGTAATGCAAGATTCGTCCTGATTTCGGTCGTAATCATCCTTATGCAACAGAAGATAAGACCAAACGAGAAAAATCACAAAAAAAAAAAAATAAAAAATAGCACAATAAGACAAAGATAGGAAGGTCACAAAGGCGTCTCCAGCGGCAGATGACCTTGTCTTAAGCAATGTCAATATTGCGGGGAGAGGAGTTTTTTTTGGGCATCGATTTTCCATAACATCTGAAGTGTGCCCTTACCGATCTAGCTGACAGTAGTCAATCGACGTTTGTTATCTCATGGGCCCGTTGTTAGAATGGTGGTTTTCCATGCCTTGACTGTATGCTATGCCTTCAGATAGCATTAGAATATATATATATATATATATATATATATATATATATATATATATATATATATATATATATATATATATATATTATATTCTAATGTGTAATACATATATATATATTCACATTATATATATATATATATATATATATATATATATATATATATATATATATATATATATATATATGTGTGTATGTATGTGAGTGTTTGTGTGTTGTGCGTGCGGAAGTGTAATGTGTGTATACCCTGACTTGAACGGTTTATGGTAGTTAACTGACTTCTGTAGCTTGCAACTAACACACAACTTTCCCAAGAATGTTTACGGAAAAACTGTGGGACTGCAGCCCTTCTGCTTGTGTTGTATGTTTGTGTGCAGTGTGTGGTATGTTGCAAACTGAATTGCAACGGTACTCGATGAACAGAAATCAGGATTATTTTACATCTAATAGGCTTCTTATTAAAAGTACCAAATTTCTTTTATGGAAAAAATCCTTGTCAGTTTGAGAGGAGAGGATGACTATTTAGAAATCAAATAAAAAAAATAAAAAACAGAAATTAATGTTATAAAGATTAATTAAACAGGGACATTCGTCGCGCCTATTCCTAATTTCTTAACGACTGATCGATGACGGACCATCTTCATCTCTGATTTTCTGATGTAGTTTCTTCCCGTGAGTTTGACGCGATCAGTTGAATAATAACTGCTGAAAATTCTTTCTATAATGGGCGTAATGTCTGTCCGTCCGTCTGTCATTCAGTCACGGCCAAGCGGCTGGTCCGACAGGCGTGAAACTTGGCAGAGTTATAGTGGGAACCCCTAAGATGGTTATAATGGGGTTTCATCCTACCTCGCCCCCCTTCCCTTCACCACCCCCCCTCCGTCATTCAATCACAGCCAAGCGGCTGGTCGATGGACATGTAACTTGGCAGGGTTATAGTGGGGACCCCTAAGATGGTTTATAATGGGGTTACATTCACTTCCACGACCCCGCCCCGCCCCTAATGGGCGTTATATCTCCGTCCCTTTCAAGGGACGGGTGGAAAAACCGTAACCGAAAATTCAAGCAAAATACATCACTGGAGCCTCTCTCTCGCCTGCCCGAAACCTAACTGGGTATTATTCGCGCTTGGGAACTGTGCGTCTTGCTGCATCAAAAATGGATGGTAAGTTATATTGACTGGACAAGAATAAAAAAAAACTCATCAATAACAATATCGACATGTTGTTTCCCTGTTTAATTAACAGAATTTCCTCTTCCGTCCTGCATCTGTCAACTTTTATATATAATGCACTGCTCTGGGCCTCATTTCCATACGAGAGATCTCTGATTCCGGTGGAGGGGAAGCGCAGTTTTTATTTGAACTGGAGGGACTGCAGATATGAAGACATGGAATATCATTCCTGGAATTTAGCATAATGATCTCTGCGAATGCAGCGCATCAGCCAAATGGTCTTCGTAAATAAAATACTTTTGACATTTTCCAGGATGAACTACCAGTCACTTCATCTTCCACTGAAGGTTTAGTATTTCTCAACTGGTTCACAGATGTTTCACCAATTATTACTTCTTATATATATATATATATATATATATATATATATATATATATATATATATATATATATATATATATATATATATTATACTAGCTGGTTACCCGCCCCCCCGGGTCCCAGAGCATAGTTTATGGAAAATAGATCAAATCAAGCACAATTGAATACAGTACCACGACCTGAATTGTGAGAATACAAATCTGACAAACAACATCCTTCCAAAATGAATATCAAAATGAAGCATCATAAACATATGAAAGAAAAATTCTTGGTGTTGGCAAAGAGATTCCAATTCACTGGAGAGCCTTTTGGTGGACTATGTTCTTTGTTTTTCCCTCCGGTGGCAAAATGAACAAGCGTTCCGGACCACTCTTGAGCACACCACATAAAGCTGCCCGTGAGAAAAGCAAGGTTGCTCCAAGTTGATGCCAGCCACTCTGAGAGACTGTCCCTGGGCTTTATTGATAGTCATGGCAAAAGCCAACCTGACTGGGAACTGAAGGCGCTTGAAACTGAAATGGAAAAGAAAGAAAAGAGAAAGATTCTTTCTCTGACTCTCTTTCTGTCTCCAATCATCACTGTCTCTTTCACTCTTTCTTCTCACTAATATCAACTCTCTGTCTCTGTCTCTCTGTCTCCAAACAACCGCTCTTCTCTGTCTGTCTGTCTCTCTCTCCCTCTCTCACTTTTTCCATCTTTCTCCTACCTAACACCCCCTCAACTCTCTCTCTCTCTCCTCTTTTCCTTCCCCTCTTGCTCCCTTTCTCTCTCTCTCTCTCTCTCTCTCTCTCTCTCTCTCTCTCTTTTTCTCTCCCTCTCGTTCCTTTCTCTTACTCTCTCTTTCTCTCTCCAACAATCACTGTCTCTTACCCTCTTCCTTCTCAGTAATACCAACTCTCTCTTTCTCTCTCTCTTTCTCTCTCTCTCTCTCTCTGTCTGTCTTTTTTTCCTCTTTCTTCTCCCTAACACCCTCCCCTCTATGCTCTCTCACTTTCTCTCTCTCTCATTTTCTCTCTCTGTCAACCCCCCCTTCTAAAACCACCCTCTTTGATGTCATTGATGTTTACCCTATAGTATTCTTTTCCAAATGATGTCATATGTATACAGAAATTTGTAAAGTAAATAAGTCTACGGGCATAGCCAGCCCCGTTTCACGGGCAGAACCAGCTCTGTTTCAGGGAATCACTTCTCAACCATGGCGGGGGGGAGGGGTTGTAGAAATATTGGGAGGCCGGGCTCCCGAGGATTTCCGGGCTCCCGAACATAGGTCTCGGACCGTCCCGGGGTGGAAAACCCATCTCCGTTCCGAATCTCAGTCCTGTTAGACAGACACGCCAGGGCACCCATACCAATCATACATACATACATACATACATACACACATTGCCAAATATATAATAGATATATATATATATATATATATATATATATATATATCAATTCAGGAATGCCAAAGATACATGGATGTTTTAAAAGATATATTCATAAAGAAACGTTTCACACATGACTATGTGCATCATCAGTCTAAAAAATGACAAAAATAATAACATTACAAATACTAAAAATACACAGGATCTTAAAATGACAATTAAAAACCATTAAAAGGCTAAAAAAAAAGCAAAGTAAAAACAACTGTTGTTACACCAGCCTTCAGGTTACAAAGAAAGAAAGATATAATGACCAAAGAAGGAACAAGAGCCTCCAAAGACGACTATAGCCAGATAGTTGTTAGCAGAGGAGAAGCCTCCGTTTAACGATGGAACGAGTCTTTTTAATATATAATGACGCTAAGGTAGTCAGATAATCTGCATCATTAGAATACCCTAATATGGAAAAGTGCTGCTTCTTGACCTCCCAGTTTTACAATTGATAGCATGTTTTTTTATATTTGAATGTTTTGGTCTGCTCAATCTTGCCCGTTCTAAAACTCAACCCTAAGTGACTGTAATAACGCAATCTTGCAACAACCTTTTCGTTGATCCAATATAAGTACCAGGACATCCTGGGCATGTAAACATATAGACCACATTGGATCTCATGAAGGGCTGCAGACGGTCCTTAAAGCAAACAGGAGCCAATTTTACTGGGATTATTTGATATCAATTTTAAATTAATGCACGGTATTTCAGTTTTAATAATTTGTTTCAGTTTATGCGAAAATTTGGCGTTAAAGAAAAATATAAGGGATTGAAGCAAACTTAAGTTTTTTTCGGAACATTAAAAACTGGTGTGGGAGGATTAAAATAATTGTTAAAAGTTGACGGCTCTAAAAAACTAGATCTTTGGGAAAGGGAAATGAAATTTAGTTGAAAAAAAAGTAGTTAAAAATTCAATCTCCTTATGAATATGGCCCAACTGGACGAGTATCTAAGAGCCCTATATACTAAAGTATAGATGGTATTCAATTTAAAACAAAACTGGTTTGGCAAGCAATGTAGAAATTATTTGCAAGACCTGTATAAGTTTTCTTTCTGTAAACGGCAGTAGTAAAAACAGAATTAACTCTCGTGATTAAAACATCTAAAAACGGTAAACAATTATCTCTATCCTCCTCCCAATAGTAAAAAATTAATGTTATTGGGTGTGCTATTTATTAATCAAAAATCTAAAAAACTGGGTGGCCCTGCCACTGATACTAAAAACAACAAAAGGTTATCATCTACATACCTTCTGTAAAACAAAAAAAATGGTTCAAAAGACGACGGACAACAATCTAAAAAATTTTGCCGCACCGGTTTTTAATGTCCGAAAAAACTTATGTATGCTTCAATGCCCTTATATTTTTAAACTCCAAATTTTTGCATACACTGAAACAAAATTATTGAAACTGAATACCGTCATTAATTTAAAATTGATATCAAATAATCCTTGTTTGGCTTGAAGGGACCGTCTGCAGCCCTTTATGAGATCCAGTGTGGTCTATAAGTTTACATGCCCAGGATGTCCTGGTACTTATATTGGATCAACGAAAAGGTTGTTGCAGATGCGTTATTACAGTCACTTAGGGTTGAGTTTTAGAACGGGGCAAAAGATTGAGCAGACCAGAACATTCAAATATAAAAAATCATGCTATCAATTTTAAAATTGAGGTCAAGAAGCAGCACTTTTCCATATTAGGGTATTCTAAAGATGCAGATTATTTGACTACCTTAGAGTCATTATATATTAAAAGACTCGTTCCATCGTTAAACGGTGGTGCTCCTCTGCTCAACTATATCTGGTATAGTCGTCTTTGGAGGCTCTTGTTCCTTCTTTGGTCATTCTATCTTCTTTCTTTGTACCTGAAGGTTGGTGTAACAGCAGTTTGTTTTTACTTTGCTTTTTTTTTTAGTCTTTTAATGTTTTAATTGTCATTTTAAGAATCCGTGTATTTTTAAGTATTTTTAATGTTATTATTTTGTCATTTTTCAGACTGATGATGCACATAGTCCATGTGCGAAACGTTTCTTTATGAATATATCTTTTAAAACATCCATATGTCTTCGGCATTCCTGAATTGATGTTTGAGGGTCATACTGCAGATAGTATATATATATATATATATATATATATATATATATATATATATATATATATATATATATATATATGTATATGTATGTATGAATATATATATATATATATATATATATATATATATATATATATATATATATACATCGAGCTACAATGTCCTTTAATATCTAATTCGCTCTACCTCGGAATTAATATATTTGCATATATACTTAACTGAAGGGGAATTTTTTTTCTCGATAATAGATTTACCTGTACCTGGGCGCGAACGCAGGAGACATTCAAATCAAAGCACGTCAGTGAAGCTCTTCCACCCCACCACCTCTCGCGCTGGTGGGGTGGAAGAGCTTCACTGACGTGCCTGGATTTGAATGTCTCATACGTTCGCGCCCAGGTAGAGGTCTGTGACGATTGCAATAAAACCCAATTCCTCCTCAACCGATTAGAGTCACCAACTGCTTATGAATTGACACCGCAAGGTGTACTGATATCATGGAAAATATTAATTTACTGTTGGATCAATTGATTCATTTCAACAGTATAACAGCTATCAGTTCTGGTTATGTTCAGCAACAGCCCGAAATTCAGTGCCAGTGATCAAAAGGCTTGGTTCTTCGCCTGAACTTCAACAAGTCTAGTAAGGAACAATTACCAATAGCTGCGTTTTAAAATATTAAAGAGACCCAGCGATTATGAGTTATTGGTAAACTTCAGTTTTGACGAACGCTGGGTAATGTTGCCACCATTCATTCGAGCAATATAAACTGCATAATCCCATATATAGTGTATATGAATGAATATATATATATATATATAATATATTATATATACATACATATATATTGTTACGAAGTGCCAAGTATCCGGTTACCATTCATCAATTATTACCTCACCACCAAAAAGCCAGACACTTGAACCCTCATAACACTACTAAACGAAACTGAATACTCTAAAGGCAACAGTGATCCCCTTAACACTTACCAGTTATTGCAGAAAATCAGACAAAGTTCATCAAAACAGGTGTGAGGTAATCTTGTAAGTAATTAAATTAATCAAAGGCCATCACTCCATCAACAACTATAAAAGTCTAAGTATTTCCTGATTTCAGAAGTCTAAGTACTTCCTGGTTCTAAGTCACTTCAAGTAAATTGAAGGAAAGCAAATCAAATACCACTCTATATTTCGACCTAACATAAATATAATCAAATGCAAATATACTGGCTAGAAATTGAAATACTTATAAAAATTTTAAATACAAAAAATTTATTATTAAATTCAGAATTTATAAGTAAAATTCACAATATCAGGGAAAATTACTGTTACTTGAAAACAAAGAAAAGTTTGATTAATTCCTGTATCAAATTAAGTAAAATTAAATCAAATTAATTTATCACAAAATTCAAGAAAATTAATTCAATTGAAATTCAAAAGTGTTAGGAATAATTTGAAATTTGAAATTAAATTAATTCACAAATGCTAAACAATAATAAAACTTGAAAAGAATTCTAAGTAAATGCAAATTAATTCAGTGTTAAATTTAATTAAATGTGCAATGATTAAGCAAATGAAAATATAAAACAAAAAGGCACACTTCAATAAGAAAATGAACAAGTCACAAACAATGGAACAAACACAAAACACAAAAATACGCAATGTGTAAAAGTGTAAATCTTTTTCAATCAAAACATTGTAACCAACAGTTTTACCAAACCTTCGTAAGCATCTGTTATTAGTTAACCACTGTTCCTGTCCGTTATTAGTTATAAGTTATTAGTTGCAACTAATAAAAAATATGAACACACTTTACCTTTTTGGTATACCAATTTCTTTCTTTGCTGCAGGCTTGTTTCACTTTACCAAAAACCAGGCGTCGTTATGAAACAATGTTTGTTCAGATTCACAAAAACACCATAAATAATACTAAATAAACTCTAAGAAATATCAAATCTAAAATTCTCAAGTTACGAGTGACCAATTAAACGTTACGTTAATATAATCTCAAGGATGTCGCGGGGAGAGAGAGAGAGAGAGAGAGGGAGAGAGAGATCTGACCGCCTCGAGGTTCTATGATATAATGAAATCTTCCCTTGCGAAAACTGGACTGAGGAGATGACAAAAATGTTTTTGGCACACATTTTTTGGCACAAATGCTTCTAGAAGCTTCGAAATATTATGCAACTTACTCACAAAATGTGAAATCCCCATGTGTGACTCGGCAAAGACATACACGTATGAGACGATTCTGTTAAAAAAAAGACACGTACTCTACTCGATCGACACGGAGGCAAAGCCCTATCACTTACGATGACAGATTCTCCAAAAACACAACTGAAGATTTGAGCTCGCTTATCAAACGCGTTGACAGAATTAGGAAAGCAAATGGATCTCGCAGACCCTCCAATCTCACAGTGTTGACAAGTTACTGAAACAATTATAGCTTTTGAACGGACAAAGAAAATCTCTCTCTTTTTACATTCATGTTACATATATATTCTTTTACAATATGTAATGCGAAATCTGAACACACCTTTTAAAACATCCTATCTCTAAGCTATCTAGGAATCTGAAAAAATGTTGCACATTCTACATAACATTTCAAAGGGGGAAATATGCATTTTGAAAGTAGCAATATATTAATATACCTCCCCCCAGAGGAATTTTTATCACGGTGTTGAATCCAACGATTCGCAACGAGAATAAATAATCAGGCAACTACATTGTTTTTGCCACTAATGTGCTGCACTCTTAGTTATACTCGTTGCAGGCACAAAGACCACCTGGTCAGTCTTTGATTGTGGTTTTTAATTCTCTGGATAAATGATAGTGGATTGTGATCAGACAACACTAAAATTTCTGATTCATAGGTCTATTCACATACACTTAAAATTAAAATTTTTGTCAATGCGGTGATTAAGGCAAAAGTTTCCTTCTCGATTGTCGAGTATACTTTCTGATGTTTTTTCAATTTGTAGACATGAAGCACACAGGATGGTAGATATTATTTTCATCATCTTGAAGTAGAACAGCTCCAACGCCCACAGTCGACATCAACTTGTATCACAAATTTCTTGTTGAAGTCTGGAGATTGAAGTACTGGTCTTGAAGTTAAAATGGCTTTTACCTTCTCAAATGATTCTTGACTAGTTAAGTCTGTCAAGGGAGCTACTACAGCTGAGAAATGGGCAAAAACGACGATAGAATCCAGCCATGCCTAAAAATCTCTGTAGCTGGTTTTCCTGTAGTAGGTGGGGTAGCCTTACGGATACCTTCTACATTAGCATTTACTGGAGCAAGAAGGCCTTTCCCAACTTTAAACCAAGATACTGGACAGTTGCCTTTCCAAACTCACTCTTCTCTAGGTTGACTGTTAATCCTGCTTCTTGAAGTTTCTTGAAAAACTTTCCTCAGAATCTTCAGATGTTCTCCCTTACGTTGTAGAGTAAATCACGATGTCATCTACGTTATACACCTACTCCTTCTATTGATACTAGCAGTTGATCCATCACTCGTTGGAATGTTGCGGGTGCATTCATCAGCCACCAAACGGCAGAACAGTATACTGATACAGTCCAAATGGAGTAATTAAAAGCTGACAGCAACTTGGCATTCTCATCTAAGGGAATTTGATAATATCCATTTCAACAAGTCTATCTTGGAAACAAAACTTGGCTTGCCCAATAAATTATCAAGTAACTGATCTATAGAGGCAAAGGATAATTATCAGCCACACTGATAGAATTCAGCTTCCTATAATCAGTACACATCCTAAATGAACCACCATGGTTTCTTTACTAACAACATGGAGAACTGAAGTGACTTGAACTGGTGGGTTCTGCTAATCCATGTTGCAGCAAATACTCAACTTCTTCTTCAAAACATCTCAATGATAGGGTGATACGCGATAGGCTCTTTGCTTGAAAGGTTTTCCATCTTCTTGAATCTTGATTTCATGCTTGGTCAGATCAGTACGTCTAGGCACATCTGTAAAAATTCTGGAAAAACTTCTAATTACTTCACTTAAGTCTTCACCTTGTTCAACACTCAGATGTTTCAGTTTATCCTCCAAAATTTCCGAAATTGAAGAATTATTCATCTTGCTTGCAGCTCCCAATTCGTAGCCATCATGTCTTCTGTAGATAAAGTTTGTTTGGGTTACTGACACAGTTTCAGTTTTAGTTTCTGAGAAATAGGTTTTCGAGAGGTTCACTGTATCTTTTCCTTTGTCTTCTTCATTCTTTCTGGTGTATCAATCACATATGTCTACTCACTTAGCTTCTGAATTATATTGTAAGGACCTTGAAATTTATTAGGGAGGGGAATCTCTTGACAGGTAAGAACACTAACACTTGTTGACCAACACAAAAAATTCTTAGCTTAGTCTTAGCATCAAATTTCCTTTTCATTTTCTCTTGACTCATTTTCAAGTTTTCTAAAGAAAATTTTCTAATCTCTTTCAACCTTTTCCTTACGTTCTTCACATATATATCTCTCCTTGGATTTCCTCTTGATTTTCTTCCCAATTTTCTGCAAGAATCTTCAACAGTCCTCTCACTTCTCTTCCAAAAATAATTTCATTAGGTGAAACATCCCATACTTTCTTGATAAGCATTCCCAACTTCAAATAACATTAATGGTAAACCAACATCCCATCTCTTCCTGACTCAGAACAATACTTTGTCAGCATACTTTTCATTGTTTGATGGAACCTTTCCAAGGCACCTTGAGTCTCTGGATGATAGGCAGTGGATAACTGTTGTTTCACTCCTAACAAATTCATCACATCCTGGAATAACTTTGAAGTAAAGTTTTTTCCTCTGTCACTTTGTACTATTTCTGGTGATACCAAACTTTGAGAAAAACTCCACAAGTTTTTCAGCAACTATCTTGGCAGATATGTTTCTAACAGGGATTGCTTCTGGATATCTTGTCACAGGACACATTAATGTAACAAATACTCATTTCCTTCTTTGTCTTTGGCAGCGGTCCAACCATGTCTCATAATCATTTTGCTAAAGGGTTTGTCCTCTAACTTCTATAGGTTGTAGGGGGGCTTTCTTGATGGTTTCCATTCGGTTTTCCAGCTATCTGGCAGGTATGACACTCACGGCAAAACCTGCTAACATCTTTGTGAAGTCCAGGCCAGAAAAAATAGTTTCATGATCTTCTCCACAGTCTTCCTGATTCCCATATGTCCAGACTCATGAGCTACTGCAACCACTTGCTTTCTCAATGGATATGTAATCAAAATTGATGATATTCGCCCCATCAGCATCTCTGGTATATCTGTAGGTCTATACTTCCTCATAGCAAACTTTCCTTCAGATGGTAACAGGTAGGAGTTTGTTGCATATCTTCTCGATCAACAACTCTGAAGAACAAATCAGTTAACAATGCATCCTTCTTCTCGATCAACAACTCTGAATAAACAAATCAGTTTAAAATCTTCTTCTCTGCAAGTCCCTCAGCTTCCTCTCTTGTTCACTTGACCAACTTCAAGGGTTGAATTCTCAATATCTGCTAACTCAGCTACTGTAGTTTTCACTACTGTCTTCAGTAACACTTTGACTACTCGGAGTCTCTTCAGAACATCAGGTTCTTCTTCTTTGTCGTCGTCGTCTTCTTCATCTTCTTGGGAAATCTCTTCCTTGTCAGCACTATGGAAAACTTCACTTCCCTGGAATAATTCTTCTACAGCAAAGATCCTTCACTTGATCCTTCTTGGGTGTGTAAATCCTCAGTTTCTTCACTTGCAGTCGTAGTCCTCTTCATACTTCGGTTAGTTACACAACTAGGAAACAGGTGGGGGTTATTCTTCTCCAACTCTACTGTAGGACTAATCCTCAATGGTTTGTCTGTCACTACAGGATAAGGAATAAAAATGGCACACCACCAACTTCATTCCCCAACAGAACATGTACTCCTCCACAGCCAGTGAGCATTTACAGCAAAATCAAAACGTTCCCTGTCACCAATTCACATGACAGGTGTAAGCGGCATATAGGAGTTACTTCCTCTCCTCCTATACCCTTCCAAAATAACTGAATCTCCTGTGAGACTCTTCTCCAACTGAGGGTGAGAACCATGTTACTACCACACTATGGTTACTCCCTGTATCACGTAATATCTTGACTGGTGCCTGCATACTTCCTTCTTGAGTTGACAGCATACCCTCATAGATATATGGCTTAAAAGCCTCCACACCTGCTAAGCCACTCACTGCTTGAGGTAACATTTCCACTGGTTGCTAAACATTCAGCTTGTTTAGTTTTCATTCTTCTCTGGAGTCTGATTCTTTCCCACACTGCTCTCGTCGTGTTTATTTCACAACTTCACTAACTGGTTTTGACTGCTGTTGATTCCGGTAACACTCTTGACTGTAGTGTCCTACTCTTCCACACTTGAAACAGACAACATTAGGTTTACGTAACTCTTTGAAAAACTGGATGAGGATTTCACATTAGTTTGCTGAGTTGTATTACCTTGTGTACTCTTGGTAGTATCACTTGTAGGTTTCCCTAATTAAACTAATTTGTTTCCTGTTATTTGGATAAGACTTAAAAACCTGGGCGTTGTTGACTCTGGTACTTGACATTGTAATTATGTTTATACTAATTATATTGTAATCTTCATCAGTGTAGCAGCTTTGTCAAGTTTCTTCACCTCTCTCTCTCTTAAAATAGGCTCTTATATGTTCAGGAATTCCCTTAAGATATTGTTCAAGAACAAGTAACTCTTCTAACTCATCAAAAGTTTTAACTCAGCAGCTTCTAAACCAACGTTTGAAAACTTCTCACTTGTAAGCATAATCTAAAAAGTGTTCCCTTCTCATCTTTTCTTAAATTTCTGAATCTTTCATTGCAGTACTCTGGGGTC
>NC_087207.1:3584953-3593724 GCF_015104395.2 Macrobrachium nipponense | reverse complement strand
TGTGTGTGTATATATATATATATATATATATATATATATATATATATATATATATATATATATATATATATATATATATATATATATATATATATATATATATATATATATACACGAAACTATCAACCTCTCAAGGCAAACTAATGAAAAGAGATCTATTCATGTCTACCACATTCTTTCGCTGCCGGATAAAATTCACGCAGATCATACAGATTATTATTAAAACCATTTTGAAGTAAAAGAGTATGCTTGCAATAGAGCATCAGATCTCATGGTTACCCAAGCATGAATAACAGTTAGAATTCATATCGGACCTTAACGGTTGGTTTCACTAACAAAATTGTTGAACACTGTTAGCAACATCGTTATCAAGACTGCATAATAAAGTTGTTTTCCACATTGGGGTCTCATGTTATTGCAATTGATCTTTTTGAATCATATTTCACCAGATGTTTATGAATCTATTTTCCATCTCTATATGAATGTTATTAGATTTTTGTCTCCTGTCTTTATTGGTTCAACAGCTGTTTTAATCTATACCTCCTGTGTTATGTTTATCCGAGTAAGCTAACGTCTCTTTATTTTTCCATTGATATTTATTTAGATAATTGTTTAATGCTCCCTCTGCTTAGCTCTTTATACTAATCTAAATCTTTCGGTACATTTGTTTTTTTCTTTTTTCATTTAATCGGAGCAATTTTCTATGAGGAATCTTGCTAAGGAGGTTATGGCGTTTTCAACTAGTTTATATAAATGTCTAAGCCTTTATAATAACAACAACAACAACTATAATAATAATAATAATAATAATAATAATAATAATAATAATAATAATAATAATAATAGGTACACGCTAACACTACTTCTAACTAAAGAAATTAGACTGACAATATTCAACATTTAATGTATCTTTCTGTAACTAAATCGTATTTCTCCAATAACGGCTGTAATTTTCCAGCATACTTTTTACAGTTGCCCCTTAAAAGGTTTTTTTTTTTCAGCTGCTAAATTTATTTTATATTTCTTTATTTTTGGCTTTATTTGAGATATCAACCACTTTTTCAGAATGACCTGCGAGTATTTTTCCAATGGCCCGTTCAGGAAGAGGCAGAAATAAAACTCAACTGACAGCCGACGGACGATATTGAATTCAGCAACTTGCTGCAGAGCAGGAGACGGGGAATATAACAGAAATTCCTTGTTGTGAATAGACACAGTAAGTGCATTTTGAAAAGGAATAATGCGAAAGTGTCATTATTTTCAGGAATGCAGTGATATGCTATAAATTCTGGATTGACTTTAACCAGTCGCTTCCCTTGTATGCTACGGGAATTTTTCAACAGTCGTGATACCTGAAGAGATACAACACGAAAAGGCTCATAATTTGAGGATAAAAAGTATATGAAAATTCTAAAAATAATATTTGCATACCACTATATCTGGTTGAGGCTTTCTGTCTAACTCATACGGTTATTTGTTTGGAGTCCAACAGACAGGAAGACAGACGCACAAACACACATTTTGACAGACAGGCTAACAGACAGACGGAGATAGAATATGGAGCGAACAATGGCGAAGGAGAGAGAAGCAAAGATGGTCATGTTGGAAAAGGGCTATTTCGAAGGAATGGATTCCGCTTTTTTGTCTGCTGCCAATTTCCGAAGCCTTTGGTGGCAAATGATCGCAATTTATCCGGATCGAAGCTACTTTCTCCTCCTATCATCAGTTCCTCATTTTCCAGCAGAATTTCTATTCAGTCGTCTTTTGATATCTTTACTTTCTTTTAGAAAAGAATATGGGATTTCATGCAAAAGCTCTGGGACCTAGGAGGTCATTCAGCGCTGAAAGGGAAATTGATATTGAGGAGGTATGAAAGGCGCAACTGGAGGAAAACCTCAAAGCAGTTGCACTATGAAACAATTGTTGCAGAGGTGGTTACAGCTAGGGGCCGAAGGACGCTGCAAAGACACCTAAGTAATGTCTACAGCGCACCAATTGAGGTGCACTGATGCACATCCCCTCCACTAGGGGACTTCCTTTAGTGCAACTCAGCTTTTCACTATCTCACGTTTTTTTTTTGTTTTGATAAATATTTGCTATCCAGTTTCCTTTTTTCTTCCTTCTAGGTTTCATAGCCCTCTATTAGTTTTACCATTTAATTTTTTTCCCCTGTTTATGTGATTAATTGATCATCTCTAAAACATCACATTTTCCGACAATAGTAGCCATTAGAAAATATCAGGTATATTATCGTCAGGCGGCCGGGTGAGCTAAATTGATTTATATTATCTTATAAAATTAAAGAACATTTTCTAACCTTGTATTGGGAAAATAGTAGAGACTCTTCGATATACTATATATGAAGCTTTTGTGGCGAAAAACATTTCGAATGGAAAAACGCGAGTTATGATAACAGAGCAAAAAAAATATTACGATTGGTAAAACTGTAAGCGCGTGACTTTAGCTAAAATAAAAGAAGATAAAATGTAAAAATCATTATGAGTACAATTTTAATATACAAGAATAAACTGAACGATAGTAATACTTGTAGAAAGAGCTTTAGTACTGCATACTACAAAGAGCATAAGACAATAAATCTCTAGGTATTTAATGCCAAGTTCTGTGTGTGCGTGTTTTCTTTTTTTTTGTTTTCTTTTTTTTTACATTGTTGTAATGAGCACGTAATCCTGACATCACATAAGTCTTAACTTTTCATGTACTGGAAATGAAGATCATTGATGGAAGGAATATGTTTTCAAAGTGCAAATTATGCTTTGGTTTTTAATATGTGTTACAGTATACAAATAAATCCACAAAATACCTAAGATGTAAGTCTCTCCTTTCCTCTAAAAGAGAGCGACATTTAAAACCTCCCTCTCCCTCTCTCTCTCTCTCTCCTCCACTCCTTCACAAGGTAATAAAACTCGTCTCCTGTTAATCACAACTTCTTGCTGATCACAGCTCAAACGCCAAAGGATATGTTGCTCGCTTGCCTCGCAGGGGAAAAAAAGACGAAGGATAAAGGTTGGTTTTCGTTTTTCTCTACCGTTCCAATGTTTTATGTATGTATATATATATATATAATATATATATATATATATATATATATATATATATATATATATATATGCATATATATATATATATATATATATATATATATATATATATATATATATATATATATATATATATATATATATATATATATATATATATATATATATATATATATATATATATATATATATATATATATATATATATATATATATATATATATATATATATATATATATATATATATATATATATATTATATATATGTATATATATATATATATACATATATACATATATATATATATATATATATATATATATATATATATATGTATATATTACTTGACAAAGTTGCTGTTCTGTCTGCGATAAAGTCTTCGACCTCTGGGAAGGGAAATGAAGAGACAAGAGGTCAATAGAACTGCCGAATTTCCGGTCAAGATCCCTGGCCTAACCTCGGTCAAGTGTGGAGGTAATTGCATTTCGTTATTCTGCCCACGAGGCTTCATTCTGGGAGTTTTCCAGGAGACGTCCGTTCAGAAGACAAAAGGATAATCTTAATATTTGAAGTTTTAATTTTCATTAGAGGTTCCCTGTCATTCCACAAGTACGACACCATTAAGGTGCCGTAGGTTCCAATAACCACCTGTGACGATTGCCTGAGGTGAGTTTGAGTTGAGTTGAGTTGAATATAGAATTTCGGCCAAAAGCCATGCACTGGGACCTATGAGGTCATTCAGACGCTGAAACGGAAACTGACAGTAAACGTTTGAAACGATGTAACAGAAGGAAAGCCTCACAGTTGCACTATGAATAAAGTATTAGGAAGAGGCGGGAAGTAAGTTGAAGAAAGAGAATATGAAAGGAGGTACAGTAAAAGGAATGAAAACGGTTGCAGCTAGGGGTCGAAGGCAAGCTACAAAGAACCTTAAGTAATGCCTTCAGTGCACCGCATGAGGTCCGCTGACGCACTACCCCCTCCCCATGGGGTCTATGGACGATTGCAATAAACCCCAATTCCTCCTCAACCGCTTAGAGTCACAACTGCTTATGAATTTGACACGCAAGTGTACTGATATCATGGAAAATATTATTTACTGTTGGATCAATTGATTCATTTCAACAGTATAACAGCTATCAGTTTCTGGTTATGCTCAGCAACAGCCCGAATTCAGTGCCAGTGGTCAGAAGGCTGGTGCCGACCTGAACTTCAACAAGTCCAGTAAGAAGCAATTACCAGTAGCTGCGTTTTTAAATAATGAGAAACACCTGTTATGAGTTATTGATAAACTTCATGTATAAATAAAGGTTTTTGTTTTTTTTCACGAAGGAAAAATGAAAAACAAAAGAGAGATAGCAGAGTACTCTCGGTCTTGTTCCGACCCACAAGACCGATAGTACTCGGCTATCTCGCTTTTTCATTTTTTCCTTCGTGGCAAAAACTTTTATATATATATAATATATATATATATATATATATATATATATCTATATATATATATATATATATACATATATATATATATATATATATATATATATATTATATATATATATATATATATATATATATGTGTGAGTATCTATATTTGTATATATATGAAAGGTACATTGACACTTGGGATCTTTACTACTGATAGGCCTTTATTAGCTAGAGTGCCAAGTTGGGACATATTCTGCTGATTAGATATCATCTCAAACGCCTGGACTCACAGCATACGACAACTCTTGTCTGTGTGTGTTTGTGTTCGTGTGTATGTGTGTGTGTGTGTGTCAATGTAAGTAGATGCCATTGTCTCGCATTGAATTAAAAGGGCTGGTTAAGAGAGTTTTTCTAAAGTTACCGTTAATTCGATGAAGTTAAGAATACGGGCCAACTTGTGCTGCCTTTATTCGAGACGTCGGCCCTCAATGAAAATTAATTTTCCTTCGTGAAGGAGTTTCAGTAAACATTTATCTACATAAAAGAAGAAGAAGAAGAAGAAGAAGAAGAAGAAGAAGAAGAAGAAGAAGAAGAAGAAGAAGAAGAAGAAGAAGAAGAAGAAAAGAGTATCCTTGGCGCTTCAAAATAGAAATATTGTTTATTTAAACTAGACAGTCCTAATTTCTCTCTCTCTCTCTCTCTCTCTCTCTCTCTCTCTCTCTCTCTCTCTCTCTCTCTCTCTCTCTCTCTCTCTTTGTGAATTCTATTCAGGAGAACCTTGTTTACTCTGTATCTGACTTTTGCTGTCTTTAAGTGACCTGTAATGTCCGTTTATATATATGTTTATATATAATTACCTGTGCTGTGTTTCTCATTGTTCTGATCAGTCTTGCCTTCAGTAAAGGGTCGTTAAGACCGAAAGACCTCGACAGTTCTCGCTTTTCATTTTCCTCCGTGGCATTACGTTTATTTATATTATATATGTGTGTGTCTGTTTAAATTGTGACGCACATGGGTTCCCAGTAGATCTGTGACCTTCCTCCTCCTAATCATCATCATCATCATCATCATCATCATCGTGATATCACCATGGCCCTCCCTTCTTTCAAAAGCGCCAACAGCACCATCCTTATTATAAAGTTTTCTTGGAGCAATGATTCATACCAAACATCATAATGACAATCATCGGAAGAAGAAGAAGAAAAAGAAGAAAAAGAAGAAACAGGATATAACTAATGTTTCTAAAAGACAACATGCTCTCTCTAAATCCCATTCCAATTCAATCAAAAGAATCATTCTTTCTGGTAAAGGCAAACCAAAATATAGATCCATTAGCAATGTACAAATTTACCTTCCTTTTTACTAAATGAAGAATGCGTATTCGCTGTACCTTAATAGGCCATCTTTTTCTTATGCACCTTTTGTTCATAAGCGAGTATTTATCTCCTCTTGAAACCATTCAAGGATAAAATCTGCATAATGGAACGGTGCTTTGGAACTCATGAAAGGAACATCTTCTCTCGCGCCTAGACACTCTTCAGGTCCTGTTTCTCACTGGGGGAAAATGAACTTTAAAAAGTGTATCTTAGTTTCATCAGACCACTCAGCTAGGTAACTAATTGGTTACCTAGCAACGGGACTTATAGCTTATTGTGGGATCCGAACCTCACTATATCGAGAAATGAATTTCTAATCACCAGAAATAAATTCCTCTGATTCAACGTTGGCAGAGCGGGGAGTCGAACTCGCGACTACCGAATCGTAGGCGAGCAAGTAAACCATCCGTCCAACGAGGAACTTGGGGAAAATGAACTAAATCGATACCACTTTAGAGCCGTTCATCATGCATTTGTTTTTTCCTGTCCTCGGGCATGGAGAGCCATTAGAGAGTTCTTGACCTTAACGAAAGAAAAGGAAATTAAATAGTCTTATCCATACTTTCCTCTGCCTAAAGCAAAATAACTTTACCCTTATATAGTATAAAATAAAAATGACTGAGGCTAGAGGGTTGCAATTTGGTATGTTTGATAATTGGAGGGTGACTAATTGATCAAATCCAATTTGCAGCCTTTCAGCTTTCAGTAGCTTTGAAGATCTGAGGGCGGATAGGAGTGTGAGGACAGACAGTCAAAGCCGTCTCAAATAGTTTTTTTTTTTTTTTCTTTCTTTTTACGAGCACTAAAAAAAAAGGGAACTAGTTCTCACAGCTGCTCCCGTTAGGGAAGGTCAAATTTCTCTTCCAGCCAAACGGTCGGTGGAACCTTCGTAGCCAAAACAGGACTGTCCTTCGTATCATCAACGAGGCGGACGAATTACGTCCTAGGCAACTGGGATTTTTAGACCACATTCCATTAAATTCGTCAAAAAGAAGTAAAAGCCACCTATAGAACTTAATTGCCTCGGTCTCTTTAAATTCCAAATTTAAGGAAACAGGGCGGGACAGAATTCTGAATGAACAACAGTCTTTGGTTAGGCGTAAAGAAAAAAAAAAATGGGGGTTGGTATATTTGTAACCCCGATGCCCTCCCGCCCCCATCCAGCCAGGCTAGCAGTAACGATTACAAAGCGCGAATTATCCCGAAATGGAATAGAGGCCATATTGTAAGACGCGAAAAAAAGAGCTGGGAGGAAATTTCCACCGTCGGGGGTCACGAGAGGCAAGAAATTCTTATAAACAGCAAATTAAAGGACATATAGTACTATGCACTATATCCTCCGTGCTTACCGCTGCTGTCGCCCGCCAGCGAAGATATGCAAAGTTGGGCGTGATCGGATTTTTCGAATACACTGGCTTCAACAGTTTCTCTCTCTCTCTCTCTCTCTCTCTCTCTCTCTCTCTCTCTCTCTCTCTCTCTCTCTCTTTAAACGACCATGCTGGCAGCTTTAGGAAACGACTGGTTCTACAAATCCTTGTAAACAAATCAAGCTCTCACACATTTGCAAATCGGAAACCGAGCTGTTTACCCACAAGTGTACGAAGCGCAAGTAATCCGAACAAAAGGTTTTGGAGGCAACAAAAACAAAAGCGATTGAAAACGGGGTCGTGCAAATTACCAAGTACACCAGTTTACCCAATCGCATTACATTCTGTGTTGACACAGCATTAGGTGACTCTGCTCTTAAGGATTGTGTGACTATATCTAGTTGTACCTTAATGAGAAGAACCTCGTCAAAACGGAATGGCACCCAGCGGGGTTATTTATTCAGAAAAGTTACAACCTTTCAAGGATAACCAGCCCTCATTATCAAGAATCAATCTCATCAAAATCGGTCAAGATTATGTGGATTAGTAAAAATCCACATATCTTGACCCCTTAGAAACAGCCCTCGATTTTTGGATTTTGAGTAAAAGCCTTCTGGGGGGAGGGGAGTGGGGAGTCTACAACAAAAATCTCATCCAAATCCGCCAAGAATTGTGGATTAATAAAACATAAATGGGGTATGAAAAAGAGGGGAATAATGACCCCTAAGAAAAGGCGATCGAATTTCGGAGTTGACTAAAACCTCCTGGGAGACGGGCGGGGTAGTGGGGGGTGGGGGGTGGGGGCGGATTTATGGTAAAAAATCTCATCAAAACCGGTCAAGAAATATGGATTTGCATAGTTTTCATACCAACAAACACAAACAGACATTTTCCAATATATATATATATATATATATATATATATATATATTATATATATATATATATATATATATATATTATATACCTATATATATATATATGTATGTATATATTATATATATATTATATATATATATATATATATATATATATTTATATATATATATATATATATGAAACCTTTCTTTCTTCCATGTCTGATAATCATTCCACATCTCATCTTCCAACGTAGTCATTTACATCATTTTAGAGTACTAATAGAGGCTGTGGGATTCAGTATGTATCCTTAACAAATTTCCATAATGGATATAATCCTTCGTTATAAAAGCAATATAGTTCTTCAGAGATGTTGGTCTGACTCCAGATCTTGCTCTTTTCAACTTCGTCCACTATTCCCAAAGATGTTCTTCTCTTGTGTTTGTTGCCACATGATAATTAGCACAAATAACAAGGGCGACAGTCGCCCTCCTTGGTAAACACCGGTCTGAACCTGTAAGATGTCCGGAAGTCCGCTAAGAATCACTATGCAAGAAATTTATTATACATGACATTTTCGATCATTTCTCCAAGGACTGTAAAGAATGAAGTCATTGGAATACCACATTACGGCATTTCAATCGACAACGAAGGCTATCGTTAACAGCCGTGCGCTGAACAAGC
>NC_087207.1:3517453-3582453 GCF_015104395.2 Macrobrachium nipponense | reverse complement strand
ATTAACTTTCATAGGCGAAAACCATTTAAGTTTGTCGGGGAAGTAAAGCTTGAGAGAACAGAGATGGAGGAATGCTGAGGTGGATTATGGGAGTACCGCTGCCAGAGAGATTAGAAAATGACGAAATAAGGAGAAGGGCAGCCTTAGTAAAGATCATAGAGGTGATAAGAGAGTCACGAATGAGATGGTATGGACATGCGTTGAGGATGGATGACGTAGGAGGGAGTGAAGAGATCTTGGAGAACCTGTTAGAGGGAGAAGATCGAGAGGGAGACAGAGAATTAGACGGCGAGATAAAGTGAAGGAAGGTATGGAGGGAAGAGGTTTGGTGGAGGATGGTGCCTTTGATAGAAGGCAGAGGAGGAGGAGGAGGCGATCAGGGCAACCGACCCCTTCATGCAGGGATACGGTGGGAAGAAGTTCCTTACGATGCAGATTTCTCAGGCAACGATTATCCAGTGGAAAATCTACAGTTTTTCTTGAAGCATACTTCAATTTATTCACGGCACCCTAATTACAGGTAAATTCACAGTTATTCTAGAGATGCTTTCTTAAATCTAAGGGGAAAGTGGTCGCAATGATCAAATACAAAAAAAAAAAAAAAAAACTAGATAATTCAGCTTAGCGATCTGAGAGTTTGAAGGGTACGTTTACTGCCTTGGTGTAATTCAGAAGAGAAAGAATAAAATTCTTCGAGGACTCTGTCTCTCTCGAAACCCGAGGACATCCCCGTCTCTCGCTAACATCATTATGCCTTCACCCGTCAGGAGTTGCTTCCTTTAACGACTCCAGAGGGAGAGCGTAACACAACTCTCGAGACCAACCTCATTTGACCCACGGAAAAGTCATGGCGGCATCTCATTACTGAGGGAACAGGTCAAGGTCTGGCAACACTGCCTGCCAGAGTTTACAGTTAGTGCTTTGTTCTTTGAGATAGATTTAAAAAGTAGATGCCATTGGAATAGACCAACCAAATCAAATCCATTTCATCATTGCCAGAGACGGGCGAAAAGGTATGAGATATAATATAGAGTTTAGACCTACGGCCAAGCACTGGGACCTATGAGGTCACTCAGCGCTGATAAAGAACTTGAGAGTAGGTGGGTTTTAAAGGGTTTAACAAGAGGAAAACCTCGCAGTTGCACCAAGAAATAATTGTTAGGAGAGGGTGGATAGCAAGATGGGAGAAAAATAATATGAATGGAGGTACAATAAAAGGAATGAAATGTTTGTTGTTGCAGCTAGGGGCCGAAAGTTCGCTGACAAATTGAGAAGAAAATTCTAAGTGGAAATTAATTGCGATATGGTCCCTGGATAAACAGAAGTGGGGAAAAAAATCGGCTGTACAACTACTGATGGGAATGAACTAGGATAAAAAAAAAAGAAATTTAAGTGGACAAAACGCCGATATGATCCCAGGAAAAAGACAGCAGGAAAAAAGTTGTGCAATATGACTATTGGTGTTAATAAAAGTTATATAAGTCTAGCAAAAATAGCGTAAATATTACAAGGTCTTCCTCATGGCCCATAGACCTAGCTTATCTACAGGAACTAGCAATGATAAGTTAGTCTATGTGAAACTCAATACATATAATCCGCCAACATCGTATTTTGAAACAAGCAGACATCAGGTGACCTTCTCTAACGACAGCTGCTCAGGAAATGAAAACCTGGACCGGAATACGATTCCGTCGAGAACTATTGGTTACCTGCACATCAGCAGTTTAAATCACGTCCTTTCAACGCCAAAAGCGGCCTTCAGTTTTCATAACCGTCAGTCAACTGACAGTTGAACTGAGCATGTGTGTGGGGTGGGGGTGAGGGGGGGGGCCGCCTCAAAGATCACTCAGCGTAACGAATGCGTCGGTCACTTTCAGAATAAGGGACTCGTTGTCCCCTTCTGTGTTCCTTACGTCGTTAAATCTATTTCTTCTGATTGAATATAGAATATATGGCCCAAAGCCAAGCACTGGGACCTATGAGGTCATTCAGCGCTGAACGGAAATTGACAGTAAGAATAAGCTTGAAAGGTGATTTCGCAGTTGCGCCAAATCAATTGTTAGGAGAGGCTCGAAAATAAGATGGAAGATAGAGAATATGAAAGGAAGTACATTAAAAGGAACGAAAGGCGTTGCAGCTAGGGGTCGAAGGCAGGCTGCAAAGTACCTTAAGTAATGCCTACAATGCACCACATGAGGTACACTGACGTCACTTCTTGTGAAATGGGTTTGCCATGACTAAAGAGGAAAAGCTAATTATCACCATTTAATATATATTTTCGGGACTAAGCTCCTTCAGGAAAGGCTTTCCGTCTCTGTCCTTCACCACAAACTCGAAAACAGCCAAACAGAATCACGGAGAACTGGAAAGAGCCCATTCAAAGGAGCGAAGACGAACATTTTCCCCGGTAAAAAAAAAAAAAAAAAAAAAAAAAAAAAAAAAAAGTAACATCAAAGGAGAGATTTAATTTTCCGGATGGGGACACCCATTAATGGGATTTGAAAGAAAAGGTGGATGGGATTATCAGAAATCCTTTGAGATTGGTTTCATAATCTCATAAACCGGCTAATCTAGACTCCCGCTCAAACAGATTTGTCTCTGGAAAAACGGCACATGCTGACAACAGATGGGATTAGGATTGTGAAATATATGTATATAGCTATATTGCTCCAACTTACAAAAGCCAACACAGTGGACAAAACGAGTAATTTTAGACAAAAGTCTCCGTAGGTAACCCCACCTGCTCCCCAACCATCACACACATATATTGTATCTGCTTTCTTCATGTGAATTTCTCTTACATATTATATCTGACGATCATCCTGAGGACTCTGATTAGACCTGTCTTCATAAAACAGGAAAATTGAAATTAAACTTAATATCGTAGCAGTGACTAATATATTGAATGCTACAGACCCGTTTGCCACAGTAACGCCTCAGAGCATGATGTCTAACTTTAAAGATGTCGTTAATATCGCAGAGCGCTTGAAAACCGATGCTGTAATATTTGAATGTTTCTGCTCACAATATATCATAGGTAACAACAATTACAGACGAGGAGAACGGATATTATCGAGTCATTCACATAAATTGTGAATAGTGAAGGCGCTAACCTCTTGATGTAACGCTATTATATATATATATATATATATATATATATATATATATATATATATATATATATATATATATATGTATATATATATATATATATATATATATTATATATACATATTATATATATATATATCTATATATATATATATAGTAATCTTGTATATATATATATTATATATATTATATATATATATATATATATATATATATATATATATGTATATATCATAAATCATAATGTTCACCCTCCTGTCGAGAAATGATTTGGATATGACGGTAACTGTCCAAGTACCGCTGTCGCATCTCCCTTCACTTTTTTTTTTTTTTTTTTTTTTGAGAGAGAGAGAGAGAGAATCAGTCCATCCGAGACATCGTGGGGTCACTTATCTCCACAAGAAGGTTTTAATGTTCATTCACATGGTCCTAATGATTTTGTTCAGCTTTCTTTTAAACCCTTACACATGTTGCTGTTTACAACTTATAAACAGAAGAGAGAGAGAGAGAGAGAGAGAGAGAGAGAGGCGAGAGAGAGAGATTGAAAATGGCGCCGTCAGCCATAGCCTGTGCTCAACAATGTAGGAGTCCTGCGTGGATAATGAGTCACTTGTCAGAATGGAATACAGTAGGCCACGACTGTAGCCGTGACCTTACCTTACCTTACAGACCTTACAGATGTTGTTCGGGTTGCCCCAGGTCCCTCCAGTTGTGAGGCACCTCTAATGTCTACCAGAAGAATTGCTAGTACATCTTCCGGTATATTTTGCAATCTTCCAATCTTGGATGGTCTGGGATGCAGTTTAGATATTTGTCGAGCTTATTCTAAACACATCTACGCTCACTCCTGTTATATTCCTCAGATGAGCTGGCAATGCATTGAATAGACGCTGCATTATAGTTGCTGGCGCGTAGTGGATTAGTGTCCTGTGTGCTTTCCTTATTTTTCCTGGTATAGTTTTGGGCACTATTAATCTACCTCTGCTTGCTCTTTCTGATATTTTAGTTCCATGATGTTTTCTGCTATTCCTTCTATCTGTTTCCGCATGCCTGAATTATCATGTAGCGTTCTCTTCTCCTTTCTAGACTATATAATTTTAAGGATTGTAGTCTTTCCCAGTAGTCAAGGTCCTTAACTTCTTCTATTCTAGCTGTAAAGGACCTTTGTACACTCTCTATTTGTGCAATATCCTTTTGATAGTGTGGGTACCATATCATATTGCAATATTCAAGTGGACTACGAACATATGTTTTACAAAGCATAATCATGTGTTCAGCTTTTCTTGTTTTGAAGTGCCGTAACATCATTCCATTTTGCTTTACATTTTTGCCAACAGAATTGCTATTTGATCATTGCATAACATGTTCTATTCATCATCACACCAAGGTCTTTAACTGCTTCCTTATTTGTGATTGTCTCTTATTAGGTCCCCTATATGCATTAGCTTTCTTTCTCTGTCTCCATAATTATTGATTCAAATTTATCAGAGTTAAATACCATCCTATTTACCTCTGCCCAATCATATACTTTGTTAAGGTCTCTTCGTAGAGCGTTCCTATCTTCATCACAAGTAATTTCTCTACTTATTCTTGTGTCATCTGCGAAACTACTCACTACCGAATCCTTAACATTACTGTCTATGTCTTCAATCATAATAACAAACAGTATTGCAGCTAACACCGTACCTTGTGGCACACCGGATATTACCTTGGCTTCATCGATTTCTCGTCGTTTGCAATAACTATCTGTTTTCTGTGCGTAAAAATTCTTTTAACCATCTTCCTACTTTATCCACGATATTGTGTTTTCTAATTTTCTTCGCTAATATATTATGGTCTACCTTGTCAAAAGCTTTTGCAAAGTCTAGATAAACCACATCTGTTTCATTTCCGCTTTTGTTCATATTTTTGAATATGTTCTCACGGTGGACTAACAGTTGGTTTTGTGTACTTTTTCCGGGTACGAAACCATGTTGTCCTATATTAAACAAATTATTTTTTATTAAATGTTTCATAATATTTTTCTTCATTACCCTTTCATACACTTTCATAATATGTGATGTTAGACTCACAGGCCTATAATTACTTGCCTCTAGTCTTGATCCACTTTTGAAAGTAGGGGTAATATATGCTAATTTGTGCTCAATATAAATCTTGCCTGTATCTACACTTTGTCTTAATAATATTGCAAGTGGCTTTGCGATAGAATGAACTACTTTTTTTTAACAAAATAGCAGGAACTCCATCAGGCCTACTGCAGCTCCATTTTTAATTTCATTAATAGCCAGCACAATATCAGCTTCATTAATATCTATGTCAGCTAGATATTCACTATTTTCATCCCTTACTTCTATATCATTATCTTCATTATTTATTCTAGGGGTGAATTCTCTCGTATATCGTTCTGCCAATATGTTGCAAATTTCCTTTTTTTCATTCGTTAATCTCCCTTCTATTCTTAGAGGGCCTATTTCTATTCTTCTTTTATTCATCTTCTTCGCGTATGAGTATACTAGTTTGGGGTTTTGTTTTTTCTTGATATTTAATAGGGTTTTTTCTTCCAAGTCCCGTGTTTTTCATTTTCTTTTGATTGTATAATCTTTTTGTTCTGCATTTTCTATCTTACTTTTTAGTTCTATAACTTTCCATGCATTTTTTTCTTTTGCAAGACCTTTTTTCCACTTTCTGATTTTCTGAAGAACAAGATCCTTCTGTCTCTTGGTATGCATGACTGATGTTTACTTTTCTTTTTCGGTATATATTTATCCACTATTTTGTCTAATAATATATAATATCTCCTAGTTATTTACCCTTATGTCATCACGTTACGAAAATGTTATCCCAATCTTTGTTTAATTCTTCATTTATTTCTGACCATTTTCTATTTTTACTGTAGAGTTTGTATTTTCCATATCCTTTCCACTTTTTCATTTCTTGCTTATCTCTGTTTTCACTTGCTTTGGAATGGACTGTTAATTCTATGACATTATGGTCTGAAATACTCGCATTACCTAAACTTATTTTTCTTTACCATAATTCATCTCTGTTCACGAAAATACTAGTCTAAAGTATTTTCCTTTCTTGTTGGCAGGTGATTTATTTGTTGAATGTTGTATTCTAGTAGCATATCTAATAGCTTTTCGAATTGCCCTCTTATCTTCTGCACTACTATTACTCTCTTTTTTATATGTATAAGTACATCCACAATCTCCTTTCAATATATATATATATATATATATATATTATATATATATGATATATATATATGATAGAGATATAGTATATATAGATAGAGAGAGAGAGAGAGAGAGAGAGAGAGATCGAGAGAGCGAGAGTGACAAAAGAGAGAGTGAAGATGAGGAGTATTGACAGATATACAAATAGAAGAGTAATAGTGTTATTACAAAGAAATATACAATACAGAAAGGCACAAATTGCCACGGACACATAAAGCAAAGTTACAGAAAAAGATCTTCATGCAAGAAAGAAATAAATTATGAAAATAAAAAGAATTACATAAGAGAAGTTAACGCTAAATAAAAGAAATAGAATCTATGAAAAAAAACACATACTGTACAAACAGTAGCTGAGAATATATCTCTAAATCTAGGACTATGTTGCTTTGAAGTACCACCGTATATCACAAAATTCGTTATCGAAAATAAGACTTAATATAGTCTCTCTCTCTCTCTCTCTCTCTCTCTCTCTCTCTCTCTCTCTCTCTCTTTAAAACATCCCTCCTGGCGCAAATACTAGCGACCTTCGATCTAAAGGACGGGGATTACAATATCACTGGCACCTGGAGAATAAAGAATCATTTCTCGATATAATGTGGTTCGAATCCAACAATAAGCTGTAGGTCCCGTTTCTAGGTAACCAATTGGTTCATGACCGCGTAAAAATATCTAAACCTTCCTGGCAGCCCTGGGAGAGCTGTTAATCAGCTCAGTAGTCTCGTTAAACTAAGACATACTTAACTTTTTTCAGGTTCAAGGAAGCGCACTTAATGTAAAGTTGTCAATGTCTAAATACTCTATGTTGGGAGCGTTTTAGGGATGAGTAACCACGTGTGTGCATCGGGCACTTGGAACTACTTCCTTCTAAGTCTAAACTCTTTAGGGCAACGGAGTCTTCTTTCCGCTACTCATGCGCCTATGGTGCTGGTAGGAATGGCACTATGTCAGCAACGTCTCCCGGTTAGGGAGCTACCCACAAAATATGTGCATCTATCTACATTCGTCTCATTTTATGAAAGGAGCCCATGAAGAAGGTCATAGGCCTATATGAAAGGAGCCTTTGAAAAAGGTCATAGGCCTATATGAAAGGAGCCTATGAAAAATGTCATAGGCCTATAAGAAAGGAGCCTATGAAAAAGGTCATAGGCCTATATGAAAGGAGCCTATGAAAAAGGTCATAGGCCTATATGAAAGGAGCCTATGAAAAAGGTCATAGGCCTATATGAAAGGAGCCTATGAAAAAGGTCATAGGCCCATATAAATATTTTAAGTCTGTCATTTGATTTATTTGACTCCAATTGCCGTGATAAACTGCATGACGTTGTTATGCTAACTGGGTGCCATTGCAACAAACTATTTTGTCGACAGCCTTGAAATTCAGTCCCCTTCCTCGTTCGATTCAGCCCTGTCTGCTATATCCTTCTATTTTCACTCCCCTTGCTGCCTCTAGTACACTTTGCTACTATGAGATTCAGGGTCTCTGTAACACGGTTTTTTTTTTTTTTTTTTTTTTTTTGGACTTTGCTCCTTGTCAAAGCATCGGATGTAGCTGAAAGTTGACACATGTATATTTTACAACAACACACAAATTTTGTCAGCATTATCAATAACCTAAACCCGATAGTTTTTTTTTTAATTTTATAGAGTAAAAAGTGATCTCGCCGCCGCCATGGCCAATGATTACGAGCCAAGAATTGAAAAATATTCATTACGTAAGCAAGGTAAACAAACACCTTTGACGAAATGTTGCCCCGCCCATCCACTAGACAGAAACTCCATCGTTCTGAAACCCAAAGACTTTATGAATGGCGGAACAATACATAGATGGTGGGTGTATCAGTGCTAGCGTAGTAATACTACTATAGCAGTAGTGGCGCAACAGTATAGCAGTAGTATATCCATGAATTAAACGTTAGGCCAACTGCTGGGATCCTTGAGGATCATTTAGCACTTCTTACAAACTACTCGAGAAATTAGTTTTTTATAGCCAGAAGTTAAATTTTCTAATCCAACAATGCCCATGGTAGCCTTCAGTGTTATCCTGAATTATAACGAGGCGAAAGTGGGTGGAGCCTCATGGTTATCATTCTGACGATAATTATTGGTGAAGGTTTAAAGCCAATATACGGTACCGGCTATTTTTTTTTTTTTTTCAGTAAATAGGTTGATAGCCAATAAAAATAGAAATTGCTTGACATTGGATATAGCAGTTATCAAATCAAGCTTGTCTACTATGTTTTTGAAAATTACAACTATTCCTACATCTTGTCAATCTGATTGTGACCTATAAAGTAGACAGTAAATTCTTAGGAAACCTATTTTGGGAGTTAGACTAATAATCGAAGTGTTTTGTATCTATTAACATATTTTGTTGGTTTGTTCATTATGACAATTATCAGTGGAGAGGTTCCAGAGTTCATAAAGGTGTACTGCTTTGCTTGTATTTAAATTTGTATGTCATTGTTGCCAGAGGTATAGCCTTCGTTACGGTATAGCCAATCATCCATCGAGAAAAGAGGGAAGAATGCTGTCATAAGTTACGTAACGAGTGCGTTCGAAACCTTTTCTCTGAGTAAGTTGGCCCGTCTTCAAAAAAAAAGTCACTTTTACATTGTAAGTACCAAATTTATTCAACCTACGTAATGCCAGAACACAGTCAAAATTTATGTGTAGATATAATGTGTATTCTGGAATAAGCGTTATATTTATGAAATGCATAGATAAAAAGTTATTGTCGAAAAAAACCGTGTTACAGAGGGCCTGAATTCTCATAGTAGTGTTCCCTACAAAAAGCAATTTATTTTATCTTGACGATCGATGACGTAAAGGATGGCATTTCCATTTCTGGTAAGTTGCGAAGAATTACGAGTCAAGAACCTAATAGCCTTGTCTATACCACAGGCTCGACAAAAAAGAAGAAGAAAAAAAAGTTAGGAAGTTAGGCTAAACAACTTAAACTTTGAAATTCTCTGTAACTGCTTATTTACTTATGTACAGTCTTCTTTTCACGTGACCAACAACCACGTTCGTATTCGTAAACTGTCCAGCGTGATTTTATTTAAGCATGATATTCTTAGGTAACATTAGAAATCCGCTGAATTTATCAGATTTTTTTTTTCTTTTAAGGTAGCACGGCCTCCCTTCCCCGTGATAAACCTAGGAATCCCATCTGATGTTTTGTCACATAAAATTATCTTTTTTTTTTTTTTTTTTTTCTTAACGAACATTGCACTAACTTCTTCACGAAAATATGCAAAGCAATCAATTGCCTGCCATGTCTCCTTACCTCAGAAAGAAGTGCTGAACGGAAGGCCAATTTTTCTTGCGTCTACCTCACTGCATCTGTTTCCGGAGGACCCACACTTGTAAATGAAAGGCTCCTGTGGGAGAGGAATGCAATGCATTAGAGTGTGATTTAAGGAAGATATTTGACATATCTTAGAGAGAGAGAGAGAGAGAGAGAGAGAGAGAGAGAGAGAGAGAGAGAATTATTTTAATATACACGTAATCAAATTTCATTTCGTTTGGATATAGGAGAAAAATAAAAAACAGTTCCCCCCACTTGAAATAAGTCATATGATGTAGATGAAAGTCGTTTTGACCAAAGCGAATTCTTTCTTAGATTAGAAATCGTGAAAGTAGCGCACTTACGGAACTTCATTGGGAACATTTTCAAAACCCTCACAAATTGAGTAAAATATACATTATTATGCACCATTATACAGACAATTTATAGAGACAGTGTTATATATTACTAGTGCAGCGAAGCAGTTTTTTTTTAGAAAATGCCTATGAAAAATGTAAAAAGACAAAATTCGGAAAATATGCATTTTCAAGGTTTTAACATCAACCTTTGTCGAATCCTAGGTGTTATACTAATACCATAAAGTATACACCATTATATATCATTAGAAATGTAATTTTATCTACTTTAATGTCGTATATAATAATGTTCTCGATAAAATGCATAGCTTAGTAGTATAACGAGTAAATGTAAAACAAATCGCGATTTCGGGCGGGTTTTTGCTCCCCCCCAAAAAAAAATTTTTAAGTAAGTATTCTAGTTTTAAAATCTCTCTCTCTCTCTCTCTCTCTCTCTCTCTCTCTCTCTCTCTCTCTCTCTTCTCTCTCATCTTATCAATTTCAAGAGGTCATCTATATCCGGCGATATCCTTCGCGAACTCATTCACAATATGCTAAGATTCACGACTGAAAGACCATAATTCTTTCCCGTCGTCGTTCAAGTGGTTCTTTATATTGGAGAATCACCAATGTTTATTATGAAATAATAAGTTTACCTTCAAATTCACCTGGATTCCATTGAAAATTTTGTCGTTTTCCCGTTGAGTGATGCGTCTTTGTTCTCGTAATCGTAGAACTGAGGTAAATCGTCAGCCGGTGTCTTCATGATGTCGTTTTCTTTAAGCGAATATCGACTTCTGGCTGATAAATAAATAATGGACTCCGGGGTGTTTTGTCGACCAGATTGGTCGTTGGGTTGCTTCGACCGATAAATATTATCACTTGTCAACACAACCGAATGAACATTTATCTTTCTTTGTGAAAAACTGGCGAATTTAAAATGACCAAGACTGCAGGAAACTCGGAGGAAATAGCACGAAAATTAGGGCGGAAGATCAGTGGAATATATTAGAAAGTATCTCGGATTTTGGCTGCGTAAACATCGCAGTTTTCTCTGCCTTATGGAGTTATTTCATACGATATGTTCTTTGGTGCAATGGGTGAATATCTTCTCACACAGCATGATATAAGATAAGCAAAAGTGGGGAATGCACCAGTATATGCTTATTAAATCCATCCATTCATCTCTCTATCTCTCTCTCTCGCTCTCTCTCCTCTCTCTGTCTCTCTCTCTCTCTCTCTCTCTCTCTCTCTCTCTCTCTCTCTCTCTATATATATATATATATATATATATATATATATATATATATATATATATATATATATATATATATATATATATATATATATATGCTTATAAGTCACTAAATAGCTCGTGACAATATATACGCCAAGGCCAGAGGAGAAATAAAAAGAAGCGTACCGAGCGCTTTCGTGTTATTTCAACACATTTTCGAGGTAAAAGTCGCTAAAAACACAGAGAACATCTAACAAAGTAAACATAAAAACTGAAAAAATTGAAAACAAGTATTACAAAGTTCGGTTAAAACTAGTACAGCAGATACAGAACAGTTCAACAGGTGATTAATAAGAAACAACTATACAAATCTCGTTAACAACAAATGGGTCCAGTTTGTACAGACGGCCAACGAAGATTGGCGTAGTTTTCATAATTCATTGTTTCGTTATGGAAATATTGCCATATGCAGGTGCCAGATTATTTACTTAACCAATAAATAATATTCTTTTCAAAGGTGCCATACTTGAAATAAATTACATTAGAACTGAGTAGACTTATTCAATGTATCAAAGATAATTATTTTGCAAAGTAAGGAAAATATATAAAGATGGGTCCACGATTTCTAATTTTATTCTCAACTATAGCTTCGTGACAGCATACCGAAGATTTTGAAGTTGGTTTTGCTGCCGCTCGAGTCTTGAAATAACTAATACATCAAGGCGTTAACATTCTTTGAAAAACGATTTTTAGTTAAACTAATTTTTTGTCCTTTGATCAATAAAATAATTTGCATGACACATTTAGTGGCCTAAATTGGACTTCTGATTTTCCCACATGATTTGCCTAGGTTCTATTTTCAGCAGGATACTCTCTCGGATACGTAATATTAATGAATATTTAAATCGACATATATATATCTATATAATATATATATATATATCTTATATATATATATATATATATACATATTAATCTGCTTTATTTTGACAATTCCCGTATTCTTGTTGTATTACCCATGTTCGCCTTTCTTCTTTATCCTTTTCATAATTGCTTAACATAATTAATTCGGACCTACCTATCCAAAGTCAAAAGCAATCATAAAAAAATCAAACGATAATAATTCAGTCTTATTTTTATCGAATTCCTTGCATATCATCCTGTTTCATTTGGACACCTTGGAAAGCGTGGGAGTCAAAAACTGACGAATACATTAAGAAAGGCTTACTTTCCTTAAAGCTTTTTTAGGTTGATCTTTTTGTAGCTATTCATTTCTTCTAAATAGAAATTCATTCAAATTAGTTTCACATGTAATACCTATTAGACCTACTACATAAGCATATTATAAGTATCTGAAAGGATAAGAAATATGAAAGGTGACGTTCTCATTTAAGTCTATTTATATGTTTTTTTTTTTTTTTAAGAAAAACCTACTGCTTTAATCAAGGGTTGCTCTTTGACGGCTACAGGGTGTAACACGAGTGTATGCACATATTTTGTGGAATGAAAGATAAAGTTTCTTTGAACAAAAAAAATATTTTATAAACTGCATTTTAAGCGTCCGTTGTCGGTGCCGGGAATTTTAAAATAACCGTTATCATTAGTGATGCTTTCACGAGATGGAGTTCGTAGTGAGAACTTGAAGTCGGATCTAGTCGCCTGAGATGTAGAAGAGAGCGGAGGTGGCATATAGGAGTGATGAAGGATTAGGCCGATGTTAATAAAGTATCTCCCAATAAAATGTATTCTTTAGGTTTTGAAGAAAAAAATGCATGCATCATTGAAACCGTTTCCCTCCCTATCCGTGGTATTCACTGGCCACCGATAAAAACAAAACAAAAAGAGTAAGCCTAACTGAATCTCTCATCCATCAAAGATAAGTTTGCTTATTCATTAGCTTATTCATTAAACAACTATCAAAGACTTCAAGTGTAGATTTGAAAATCTCTTCCTCTCTATCTAAAGTATTCATCAGACACCAGTCATAACATAAGCGTAGAGCTAGTCAGGATTCCTGGTTCAGCAATGTCGTGGACGAGGCACTAGAATTCAAAGTTCACAAATGAATGTTGCTCAGCAACATTTACAACTACTGTATTGTCTTGCTCTCATGTGGTGGTTCGAGGGTGTTCCACCTCTAGGCCCATGTTCTAAATTTTTGCCGTTCTTTAAACAATTGTATTCATCTATGTATGATTCTCTCCGGTTTATTAAGCTTTCTTGATATCTCTCCAACAGGAACTTGCACCGAATGCAGTGCAATATTTCTCTCGCTCATCGAGGGATGTTTCTTAGACCGATAAATGACACATTGACATTAGATTCCCGTGCACATAACATCTAAAAGCAATAGAGTAAGGTCGCCTGGTTCACACTGTTAAGATATCGTTTTTTTTTTTTTTTTTTTTTTTTTTTTTTTTTTGATAGCATTTTGTGAGATTCCAATGTTTTCTGTAAAATTTAACAAATGGAATAGTTCAACTACCTTCAACTTAATATTGAAATGATAATTTAAGGACTATGTTTATGCGATACTACTAGTGATAGGTGTCTCTTATCTATTTGGTAATGTATATCTATGGTTTGTGATATGACGTTTTTTTATCACTTCGTTTCGTTCACGTCAATTTTGCTATATGGGAAATAGTTTTACACAATAACATAACATAATGTTCTAAAGATAACAGTGACTGTTTTTAACGTCATTACGCACGATTTCTCCATCTTTGAAAAGAAAAATAGATAAATAAGGCATGAATCGTGCGTCAGGCAGGTGAAAGAAAAATTATGAAACTCTGCCACGAGTTTTTTGGCCGACAGTACATACCCTGGCTTACATTCATTAAGTCACTGTGATATTTGATAAAAGCAGATTCAGTAATATCCCTACGAGTTATATTATTGCAACATAAAACAACTTTTGCCCCCTCCCAATGAATTATGTGATTAAAATTATTAATGTGCAAAATGTCGAATTCTTTGTTTTTACACATTAATAATTTTAATCACATGATTCCATTGGGAGGGGCAAAAGTTGTTTTATATTGTAATAATATAACTCGTAAGAATATTATTGAATCTGCTTTTATCAAATATCACAGTGACTTAATGAATGTAAGCCAGGGTATGTACAAAACTGGAACCCATTTGTTGTTAACGAGATTTGTAAGGTGTTTCTTTTTAATCACCTGTTGAACTGTTCTGTATCTGCTGTACTAGTTTTTAACCGAACTTTGAAATACTAGTTTTCAATTTTTCAAGTTTTAGTTTTATGTTACTTTGTTAGATGTTCTCTGTGTTTTTGTTTTAGCATTGTACCTCGAAAATGTGTTGAAATAACACGAAAGCGCTCGGTACGCCTTCTTTTATTTCTCCTGTGGCCTTGGCTGAATATATATATATATATATATATATATATATATATATATATATATATATATATATAATATATATATATATATATATATATATATATATATATATATATATATATATATATATATATATATATATATATATAGACTGGTCAAAATGTTCTGTTACAACAGAATTCCATCTAATAAAAGGAGCCCATAAAAACACCAAACTATAGAGAGAAAAGTACTATATTTTAGAGACTGCTGTCTCCCTCTTCAGGTATATGAATGGAGAAAGTTTACAGAAAAGGTGTATTTATACCAAGAGATCCATCACTGGTAAGCCAATTTAGGTCACCGCTGATAATCTTCCTTTAATCTTCTTAAGCGTTGGTTGAATGAAACCTTGTCGATCACATCTGAAACCCATGCTCCTTTTGAGATGTTCATTACCTGCCTCTCTTTTATTAAGGCCGATTCCATCATTTGACTCTGGTACCGGTAGTTGCTGCTATAATTTATATGTGACAAATTCCAGTTTATTCTATAGTTATGTTCATTTATATGAATATATAAATGAACATAAAATAGCTGAGTTCTGTTGTCCATACTAACTGACCGTTTGTTTTGTAATAATCTCTGGGGAAGTGATTTTTCCTGTAAATCCGATGTAAGATTGGTCACAGTCCTGGCATGGATTTCATAAAACCCCTGTTTCCTTGGGGAATGTCTTTTGTTGGACGTTAATCAGGGATTTGGCTAAGGTGTTTGGGTAAGTAAATGCAAAAGGGTTAGATTTTCCGAGGGTCTGAGTCACTGTCTTAATCCTCCAGTGTGAGGATTTTTTATTTTACTGTTGGGTGTCTCTTTGGTCTTGTTTTGAGGGGGTCGGTAGAAAATTATCACCTTTTCTGTAAACTTTTCTCATTCATATACCTGAAGAGAGAGACAAATACACACATACATAAAAATATATATATATATATATATATTATATATATATATATATATATATATATATATATATATATTATATATCGATAGATAGATAGAGATAGATAAATGTCAACACCAAAGAAGCTACTAACCCAAGAGAATCCTCCACCCCAAAATAAAAAGAGAGATCTTTTTCCTTTCCTCTCTTTCATTCCCCCGACAGCCGATTGCTCTTTTATCTCTTCACACGACAGAGCGACAGCGACTGAAGTCAGTCATTCGTGACCCAGACCAAAGCTGTCAGGTTGCAAATTGTCCTCCCTTGACAATCCATGGATCAGTTATTCTACTTCTTTCTTCATTCTCCTTGTTTTTGCCTCAAAGATATTTTTTCTTTAAAAAGCCTGTTGTTTTTATTACTATTACTCTGTAGTTTTTCGTTAGACGAGTGGTTTACGTGCTCGCCTACCGATTCGGTAGTCTCGAGTTCGATTCCCGCTCTGCCAACGTGGAGTCAGAGGAATTTGTTTCAGGTGATTAGAAATTCATTTCTCGATATAATATGGTCCTGATCCCACAATAAGCTGTAGGTCCCGTTTGCTAGGTAACCAATTGTTCCTAGCCACAAAAAATATCTAATCCTTCGAGCCAGCCTTAGGAGAGCTGTTAATTAGCTCAGTGGTCTGGTTAAACTCAGATACACTTAACTATTACTGTGTTTTTATTATCATGACCACTGAAAATGTTCATGCAGGCAAATGCGATAAGAATGATAATATAAAATTTAGGCCAAAGGCCAAACATTGGGACCTACGAGGTCATTCAGCGCTGGAAATAAAGTCGAGGGCAAGAAGGTAATATGAACGGAGATACAGTAAGAGAAACTCAAAACGTTGCAACGGATCCTTAAATAATGCCATACAGGTGTACTGCGTTGAGGCTCTCTGACTACAGTACTACCCCACCCTAGATGGCCAAATGCTGTAAGATGTATAGTTCATTGATTTTTCTTCGAACCGGGATATGGGAAACAGAACAAATAGATAAACAAACAAATGAGTATATAGATAATGAATGAGTAAATAAATGAATAGTCAAATGTCAGGCCACAGTGAATAATGAAATATTAATTCGGAAACACTCAAACTCTGTCACGATGCATCTTTTCTTGAGAGAGTCTTCATAGTGTTTTCAAAGTAATATGGAGCGACTTCAGCTGCAAAACAATTTGCATTGACGACCGTTAAAAACCAAACGAGGAGACCATTTATCTGTATTCGAAGTCTTTAAAGTGAAAAATAAATGTTTAATTTTTATTAGGTTCTAAAGTGCCTAATGAAAATAAACTTTCCCCAAAAAAGTTGGAATGAGCAATATTTTCAATAAAAGCTAAAAGCCAAGCCATATACGTGCGCAGAATATAACAAAATACATTGTTTTTCATCAATGATTTGAAAATAAAAAATAAGCCTTTGATACAATTACAAATCAGGCATTGAATATATCCCTCCACAATGTTATTGTTTCGAAAATGAATATCTCCATTCACCTCAATAGATATCAAATCTGGACAACAAGTAAATAAAGGATATCGGGTGTATTCGGGCGTTTAATATCGCCTCAAATATACAGTATTCAAACAACAAATACTTCTCTGGGATATTCCCCTTCTGGCGTCACTTCAAAAGAGCAATTGACGGTCCAGTGCGAAGTTTCGTTTGAACGTCCGTTGATGATTGTGACTAAAAACAGTTTGCGATAAGAAACAAACCGCTCTCGAGTTTGCCTTTATAATATACCTTGCAGTAAACAGAACAACAGTGTTTCGGATCAGATTCGAATCGCTTTCAAAGTTGTGTATACTGTGAGCTGAATTGAGAGATATTGAAAATTACGGCGCGCGCATACTCATTTTTCCTCTTCCTTTGATATATATATATTATTTATTTATATATAGTATATATATATATATATATATATCTATATATATTATATATATATATATATATATATATATATATATATAGTATATATTATGGATTATGTATTATATAGTATATATATATATATATATATATATATATAGATGATATATATATAGTATATATATATATTATATATATATATATATGATATAGTATATATGTATAATATATATATATATATATATATGATATATATATATATATATATATATATATATATATATACATATATACAATATATATATATATATAATATATATATATATATATATATATATATATATATATATACACGTAAACAAGGGAAAATGCCACGAAGGAAAAGTGAAACAATGGAGTGGTTGCTAGACCTTTCAACACTTATAGTCGATTCATTTAAGGTAGATTCTTGCGCCTACGAGACGTTTGTTTGGCGCCTCTGTTGGCTGGTAGCTGGAGGCAGACTGCTCGCTCAGTGGGTCATATTTTCGTTTGTAGCTTAGAAAACTAGCAATATGTTTACATTTCTTCATTTATCTCACGTTTTACAAAAGATAGGAAAGTTTTGGTCATACCAAAGGATTCAGTATTAAATGTACAATTAATGAATCTTTTCCTGAAATCAATAAGTTAAAATACAAAGGAATTACAACGAGTAGAAGTGAAGGGAGAAACATTTCATACTTTATACCTGTTTTTATTCATCATCGGATTTTGCATAATTCACGAGATCAAGATAAAATGAAATCTTGTGTTTTAAAACAATAAAATCACCCTGAATACGCCGGTGCTTTCAGATTTTAGATGCGTGTAATATGTAAAGAGAAAATGAAGAATATGTCTTATTATTATGTTGCATCCGTGCTTGACTCGGTTTGACAGTAGTGCCGAGAGACGCAAGCTAGAGCTGTTGGCGTGTTGGCAGTTGCCAATTGGCGATATGAGAAGTTTGCAGTTTCGAGACTATGTATTTACCGAATTATTATGTCATTACATTTTCTATAAATAAATGCATAGAATTCCCATTATGACTTTCGAACATTTTTACTAAAATATTATATATGTCCGTATTTCTGGACATATCTGATAAAAGAAAAGTAAATAATCAGATGGATGCATCTGGGTGTTGGCTTCAATTTAGTCTAAGTGAGAAATGTACATGCTTTATGAGGATCACTGATAAATAACAGAACTTGTTTCTCTGGCCAATAACATCAAAAGCTTATGGTTTTCATATGTTCACTCAATAAACAAAAGTACAAATGTTTATTTCTTACCATAAAATTTGTTGACGATGTAACGAATATAATATACTGTCTTTTTCAGAATTGCTTGAGTTACTCTTACACCAGAATGTTTATCTCCTTTATATACATGTTACACTTGATAACATGTCTACAACAATGTTTTGGAAAAATTTGCTTAGTTTTCTCTGAGGTAGTTGATTATTCTTGAATCACTTAATTCATACCTGAGTTAGAATAGCTCCCGTAACCGTTCCCACAGCCCTGCATAATTGTATATATATATATAGTACATGTAGGATAATGAGACTAATCAGAAGACTGTTATATCATCATCTTTTTATACAAAAAGAATGGAAATTCATGCAGATATATTATGTCATAAACACAAAAGAAAGTCATACACAGTAGGCTTACATTGGTATGTCATTAGGCTATCGATATGAACAAAAAGAAATTAAAATTTTACAAATTTTCTTACGTCATCATTATTTAAAAAATAAATAAAGGAAAATCATACATATATACATAGTCATGTCATTACCTATTGGAACAAAAAGAATGGGAAATTATAGATACATTGATATCCCTTTTCTATTAAAACCAAGTAAAAAAGAATTTATAAAACAGATATGTACATTGTTATGCCATTAAATATTAAAAAAAAAAAAAAGGAAACTCATATGGATATACTGTAGTTATGAAATTGCCTATCTAAAAAATGGAAAACTATAGAAACACTGTTAGGTCTTCAACTTAAAAAAAAAATAATGGAAAATCATTGATATATATCACCACTGTCAATGTCATCCTCCCTAATATCAATATCATCACTGTCAGTTTCGTCATCTCTAATGTCAATAACAAAACTTTCTAACATTTGCTCTAGCACATCTTTCCTCCTATAATCATCTTCTAATTTCTTAACGTGGTGAAAACATTTCTTCCGGTCTTCTGTTGTAACTTTGTCTATCGCCAGTATCGTAAGCTGCTCAACAGTTTCAAAGATTGATTTGCATTAGTTATTTTTTCTGATATCCCCCTTTATTTGAGCCCATATAAGTTCTATGGGGTTAAACTGACAATAATATGGTGGCAGTCTGAGCACATCATGACCATTTGCACGGGCTATCTCATCTATCACATACCTCTGTACCTCTGTTTTTCTTTGTGACACTTGGCAATCTGCAGCAATTTTGGCTTTGTTGCTGAGGGTCGTGGGTGACGTTATTAGAAGAAAGCCACTCTATGACTTCACTTTTTCTGTTGCTGGTTGTTGGCCACTTTATTTTCTATTTTGCTATGGTAGGGAGCATTGTCCATTATGATTAGAGATCTATCTTCTATATTAGGCAATAGTTGTTCCTTAAACCACTTTAAAAACCTTTCATGGTCCATGGAATCATGGTAGTCCCCTTTGGCACCATTTTTGACCTAAACAACAATAGCGCATCTTTGACAAACCCCTTCTCACTCCCCGCGTGCACCACAAATATAAAATCTTGACCCCTTTCCAGTCTTAAGTTTGGGTCCTATTTTTCGCAATTCACCCGTTGTCCAACACTGACGTACACATTCATTTGGTTTATCCAAGTTTAATCCAGGAATACTTCAGGTTTAACGTTCAGTGGACTACAATTCTATTCTTTTCAATTAACTGTAGGTATTCAGTTCTCGCTTCCACTATATCATCACTTTCCATTAAAATGCTCTTCCACTCGTCTTTTTTGTACCGGAATCCAAGCCCTCTCACAATTTTCCATAACGTTGTTCTTCCACCATTAAACTTTACCGGGTCTTCCTTCACTTTTTCCAGTAGGGCATCTAACGTTGGGAGCTCTCCTCTCTCGTAAAAAGACAAAATCTCCTTCCGAATACCACTATTTTCAAAACTATCCACCTGTCCTTCACCTCGGATGTCTTCCTGGGATATACAGGTGAAGCGTTAATACGGGGTATGGTGCCACACTCAGATGACTGTCGCTTGATTTTTTTCACTGTGTTGGTTGCACTCCTGAGCTTGGCGGTCTTCAAAATACTTATTTCTTGAGTCTGCTCCCCACTGTGAGCTGAAGTAACGATGAACATTCATTATAATGTTGCGAGCTTGACTTGCAAATCTGGAAACGGTTGCGACGAATGGTGCTGTCATCTCGAGACATCTTCTTGAAAAGAAAAGAAATCTTGGTTAGTTCGTTGCTGTTATTGCTCCACTGAGATTATTATTTCATATCACTCAATTAAGTCTCTGATATCTCTTTCGTTTGAAAATATATTCATATAAGAAAATTAGAAACAATATGTTGAAACCAACCTCATTAAAACTAAGGATGAGCTGAAGAGTGCGAAGTAGGTCCGTAGATTTCAAATTCTTTCCTGGACTGAATTTCCCGCCCGCGGCCAGCCTACACCTCCAACGATACCAGATGCATCCATTGATTATTTACTTTTTTTATCAGATATGTCCAGAAATACGGACATATGATATTGAGTAAAGATGTTCGAAAGTCATAATGGGAATTCTATGCATTTATTTATAGAAAATGTAATGACATAATAATTCAGTGAATACATAGTCTCGAAACTGCAACTTCTCATATCGCCAATTGGCAACTGCCAACACGCCAACGGCTCTAGCTGAGAGGACCAGACCCAACGATGTGTCTCGGCACTATTGTCAAACCAAGTCAAGCACGAATGCAACATAATAAGACATATTTCTTGTCATTTTCTCTTACATCTTACACGCATCTAAAATCTGAAAGCACCAGCGTATTCAGGGTGATTTTTATGTTTAATAACACAAGATTTTAATTTTATCTTGATCTCATGAATGATGCAAAATCCGATGATGAATAAAAACAGGTATAAAGAATGAAATGTTTCTCCCTTCACTTCTACTCGTTGTAATTCCTTTGTATTTTAACTTATTGATTTCAAGAAAAGATTATTTAATTGTACATTTAATACCGAATCCTTTGGTATGACCAAAACTTTCCTATCTTTTGTAAAACGTGAGATAAATGAAGAAATGTAAACATATTGCTAGTTTTTCTAAGCTACAACGAAAAATATGACCCACTGAGCGGGAGCAGTCTGCTCCCGCTACCAGCCAATCAGAGGCCGCCAAACAAACGTCTCGTAGGCGCAAGAATCTACCTTAAATGAATCGACTATAGTCCTTTATCAGCAGACTAGTACAGGACCGTGTGTCAAAAGGCCTAGCAACCACTCCGCAGCTCGCACAGAAACTCGATTACGCCAAAGAAACTTGGGAGCATTTTTTACTTGTTTCCTATGGGAGCGTCTTTCGCCCACAATGGCACTTTGATGGAGCCGTAAAACGAGCCTGGTAAACCTTAATAGCTTTTTGTAGCCCAGACTTGGCAATATCAAATGAAAATAGGGAAGATATAAATTGAGAATAGTGAATGATATAACAGCTGTTAAGAAAGAACAGTAAAAGTAGGTCATTTTAAATGTATAAAAAGAGAACAAATCAATTACTTAATCACATATAGACAACTCTGTGACCCATCACTCCCATACACACACACAGCTTTCTTTGTAAATCTGCCAACAAAAAACAGAAACAAACACACGACAGCAAACTCATAATCTCTTTTGAGGAGGTAATAACTAATAATAATAATTAATAATAATAATAATCAATAACAATAATCAATAACTAATACTCCCCTGTTTAAAACAGCAGCAGCTCGGAAGAGAAGTCCCCAAAGGCTCGGGGCGGATATATCAAGTCTTCCTTCCACCTACCAACATAACAAGCGAAGATAATTCAATTAGTGGCTCCGAGCGCTGAGATGACAAGAATCTCCCCCGAAGATGCTGTTGATGAAAGGACAAAATGGTATGATGGAAGGGGAAGAGGCATCAGACATCATATCATCAAAAAAAGAAAAAAAAAAATTCCCATTAGTGCTAAGGAGGATTCTAGAACTCTGGATTTTCTTTTTTTTTTTTTTTTTACAAAAAGGAAGTTATTATTATCGCCATTCAAGTATCGTTATGAGTCGTGAAACCAGTTCTCTGTGGATTTTCTTGACTCAGGACTGTGATTTTGAACCCATGTGTCCGATGTATTTTGCAAATACTGTTATAACTTTTATTTTATTTTTATTCTGCATACACCCAAGTTGGAATCGGAATATAAATTATTTAGGCCAAGGACCAAAAGGTTATAAAGACGTAACAGAAGGAAAACCTAGCAGCTGCACTATGAAACAATTACTTGAAGAGGGTGGAAAGTAAGATAAATAAATAAATAAATATATATATATATATATATATATATATATATATATATATATATATATATATATATATATATATATATATATATTGAATCACTCAGGTCCCTGACCAGAGCAATATATATTGTCTGGCTTTAATTGGGTCGATGCCAGGTGTATCACCAAGCGGCAGATGCGACGAACAACGCCCTCGACAATATTTTATGTATATATATATATATATATATATATATATATATATATATATATATATATATATATATATATATATTATATATATATATATTTTTTATTTATTTATATATATATATATATATATATATACTATGTATATATATATATATATATATATATATATATATATATATATATATATATATATATATATATATATATATATATATATATATTAGATATATATATCGTCAAGGGGCGTTGTTCGTCCATCTGCCGCTTGGTGATACACCAGGCATCGACCCAATTAAAGCCAGACAATATATATTGCGTCCGATCAGGGACAGAGTGATTCAGTATTGCAAGGTCCACAGATCTCTCTGTGAATATTGCTGCACAATTCGGGAAGGTCTCTTGGGTCGAATTATGAAACTTGCGTTCTTCAGATGCGCTCATTTCTATTTAACACGGAAGTTGGTAGACATTGTTCGTGTTTTAGGCGTTTGTGTTAAAGCGCACAAGCAATTTGGATAAAGATAGATTTTTGCTCGTGAATATAAGAGCAGTACAGTGCCTATCTCCATTAAAAACAAAAACAAAAAAAGGACATCTTGTGAATAATTATATAATTAACACGATTGGAAGGGACAGTTTCCATTTGAGTGCAATGTACATAGAAGCAGTGGGAAACAAGCTCATGAATGCAAAAAAAGAAAAGAAGTACGTTAAAAACATGTAGTTAATTTGATGCCATGCATTTTAATATATATATATATATATATATATATATATATATTAAAATATATATATATATATATATATATATATATATATATAAACATGGGGGGATTATCCCTCCCAGTATTCATAAGGTAAGCGTGGACACGAAACGGAAGGCAGACCCCATAAACTCCATTACACACTCAAGCTCTCTCTCTCTCTCTCCCTCTCTCTCTCTCTCTCTCTCTCTCTCTCTCTCTCTCTCTCTCTCTCTCCACCTCTTTCTCCATTCTAACAGGTAATGAAAATGAGAGAGTTGCATCATAACATAACGTTTATTTACAAGAATAACTAAATCAATTAACTAAGTAATCCAGTCTTACAGACTAACTTAAAACTACAACTCATTGTCAAGTCACCCAAAAGTCCACCCCACCTCTCCTTGGGAACTCTTTAGATTCCCCCCGGTATTTCCAGAACCGTCTGCCAAAGATACAGAACACATCCCGGTAAGTACACACACAAGTTTAAAGACAAAGTTAATAAAATGGAACATCTTACAAGATATCAAACAAGCCATCCCTTTGGCTAAAGTAAAGGTAACACTTACCCATTCCCAACCGGAATATCACTCACTGATAAATAAAAACACTTTGGCATCTGCCATCATGGCTTCGCCTTCCTCCCCCGAATGTCTGTGCAAGTCTTCCCATAAACTTGGCTAGTGAGACATTATGAATAGAAGAGGCGCACACGCACATACGAATGCACACTTCGACAACGCCTCATATTTGAGAAGAGTTCATAAACTGTCGTACATTGACTTCCTGAATTAAGCACTTTTATCTCACGCCACCCCCTGGAATCTCATTGATCAGCTACCCTCAGGTCGTTACTCTGCCCTGTCCTCCACATTCCATAAGTTACAGAGAATGCACGAACAATATATTATTAATCAAAACCCTATGTCTTACAGATAGCTCGGCCACCTATAATTGCTAGCCCCCGCCTAGCAAAATTGCTTTAATACAAAACACTGGCCGGCTTAAAATAAAAATAAGTAAAACTGCACGTCTCTGGCATTATAAAATAAAGTCTTATCACGCTTTATCTCCCAATAACACAAGACGCATTTTCTCCCATATTTTCTGCATTAGGATTCTTGAATATCCCTCTTCGCTTGTCTGCAAGTAGCTGAACAGACAAGCAACAGGTTAAGCCAGGCTGTAGCAACTGTAGGAAGACGGAATGCCTCCCTCATCGTAGAAGACTCTCACGGCTTCTTGTAGATCCCCAAAAAACACGCTGTAGAATTCTCTCGATCACCCATCATGGAAATACTTGTAATCACCCTGGACAACATGGCAGCAACCTCTCTTCACGGCTGGTGGACGTCTTGCTGGTGTCGGGGAACGACTATTTCCTTGGGTGTGTGTTAGTATGTCAGTCAGGTCTTTGGTCAATCTAAGAAAATTAACCAAACTACTACTTCCATCAAACAATGATCTCAAAAAGGTCAGAAATACTAACTGAACGTCTCCCAATTAACTCCCTTAAATATGACTACTAAAATGATAAGTCATTCTCCAACAACTCTCTAAGAAAAAAAAACATCAAGTTCTCCAACAATCCAATTTCCTCCAAACGTCTCCAAAGTACGGTCAGCACACAAAACTCAAGTCAAAATCACAGCAAACTCCACGGAATTCTGCAATCCTACACATTTCAAAACTCGAATGTGCTCACAAGAGAAAAAAAAAAAAGAAAAAATTCGTAACGAGCTCAAGAAAGAAAAGAATCACGTAACACCCAGACCCAAAAATGTTCTCTCAAACTCCCACAAAATCAGCAAAAATCTCCAACTTTTAACAGCAAAAACCCCTTTACTGCTCAATAATTAATCACAATGAGAACTTAATGTCAAACTCCCATTTCGTAAATAGCAACCCTCGAAAAATTACACCTCCCGGTAAAATCAAATCTCCCGTCCAAAAAAGAAATGCTACTTAAGCTCAATCCCCAAATCATATCTCTCATAGGAAAAGGAAGAAAAATAATAAAATAAAAAAAAAGGATAATCACAAGCAGATTTCCCCAATCACAAAATACATAATACATGTATAATATGCATAACTCCCGCGTTTTCCCCAAGAAATGCTCCATGTAAAGCCCCGGAATTTGCCAGAAAGCAAACTCTTACACATGCGCTTTCGTGAAATGCTATAGCCAACATTTCCAGATATTGCAAAAAAATTCTGATCTATCACCATCAGAGGAAAAGAAAGAGCACACGCTCAGCACACGGCTCATCACATCGCCTGTCAGCAGAAAAATCGCCTGCGGACGCCATGCTCAAACAACAGCACAAAAATTGTCTAGTCAACACATAAGTTTGGAAACTCATGATTCTCAAGAAAAAAAAGGTCTAACTGACACATTTCACAGAATTAACTCCAGGATAAGACTAATATGTTCAAAAATTTGTCTCGAAGACTTATTCTCTCAACATGACTTTTCCCAAATTATATTTCTCCAAGAATAACACACTTGTGAACATAAAAAATGCACACACATCTCCAAATGACTCGTAATGCAGTAATGCCATTCGCCCTCTAAATAGTCACGAAATCAAAAAAGAGAACACAGAAATCTTCTCTTTGCTCAAAAAACTCCATAACCCACAAAAAAAAGAGAGTCACCCGCCCAAGATTAATTCCAACTCCATTATGAGACATCATATCAATAATAACACCACTCCAGGAATAGAGAATAGTCACCTCTATTTCGGCAAATACAAAATATTTACCTCTATTTCCCCAATAACTCCGTGTGGAACAAAACAAGGCTCCAAATAAATATATATCTCCAAAAAATGTGCACTCAAGGCAACTAACTCACACACTCACAAATATTGCCCCATAATCTCCAAATAGGTGTCTCCATTTGCACAGAGATGGCTGCAAAATAATTGAACTAAACATAGCTCATACCACTATTGGCAAATATCAAAAATGGCCAAAAAAAAAATATATCTCCCATATATTATATCTCAAAATATAACTCCAAAATAATATATCTCAATTATATCTCAATTCTAACTCCAATTCTCCAAAGAATAACTCACTGTTATAGTAAAAAACTATAAAAACTCTCTCCATTTAGCATAACTGCTAAAAAAAAGGCAAAAACTCGGCAAATAAAACTGTCTAGAAAATTCTAGAAAAAATCATCAATGTGCCACAAGTCATTATAACAGAATTCCAAACTCACAGTGTCTTAGCAAAGACTTTTCCCTATGCACTACGACATAAGTCACTAGAAAACTTAACCAAGTTTCCTATACTCTCACAAATTTGTCACAAATACAACAAGGGTATTGTGCAAGAAACTCACAATTTCTGGAACCCAAATATCCAGAGAAAAAATGTAGTGCCATTACGTATGCATTCAAAACATGCAAAAATCCTCCCATATTACTCTATAGCATCAAATAGCTAAAACACGAACACGTTCCCGAACAATGACTCTAAGTCATGAACTGAGACATTAAAAAATATCCACACTAACTGGAGAGAAAAAATAAATTCAAATTCACCCTTGGTAAAAAAAACTTGTGTCAGCGATGGCTAACTTTCAAAAAAGGAGAAAAAGAAAAAATCAACGGCACCATCAACTATCTCCCTAACTCACTAGATGTCAAGCCAATTATCTGCTGAACTCATAAAAAAAAGAAAAAAAAAAACTAAAATAATGTGTTGTTAGTTCTTCCCATAATCACAAAAGATTTCACCTCCCTTGACAGCATTAAAACACCCACGTATTAGTACATAAAAAATCAGTATCAGAAATATCATTATCACAAAATCACAAAAAAAAATTGCTATCATCAAAATCATCAGTATCAGTACAAAAAATTATCACCAAAGTTAATGCTTGTCCATTCTCCAAAAATTCAGCACAAAATTCAGCAAAATTCCACACAATTCACCAAGATTCAGTCAGATTCATCAAGATTCAGCAAAACTCATCCCCGTGAATCACTGAAATATTCTCCAAAGTTACAAAAACTCACAAATAATTAACACAGACTTCTCCCATGAATTCATTGTAATAATTATCCCTGAATAATTATCTGTAATAATTATTAAATAATCTCCCATGAAATATCTCAAATCTCTCGTAAAAACAATTCTCCCGTAATGATAATTATACTTAGGCAAAACTCCCGTGACACATCTCAAGTATAATAATTATTAATAATAATAATAATAACTCTCCAAAGCAATAAGTTATCTTGCAAAGATTTCAAGTAAGGGTGAAATTCAAATAGCATACAACAGTATTGCTGAATCCTATGACATACAATTTCTCCAGCATGCAACACCATGACATAACACCATTGCCACACAACACAGATACAACACCAATCATCGGCATTTCAAAGTAATTTCTCCAACACAATAAAAAAAATAATCTGTGATCCCCCTTATATTTGTGTCTTTCAAGGCACAATGAAACATATAACACATCCCGTGCATGTTAAACTACTTTTCCCCGCATTTTGCGGAAAAGAAAAATCTATTTTTATTTCCTTTTCTCTTCATCCAAGGGAGGGAGAAAAAAAAAATCTCTTTTCTAAAAAAAGACTCTACGGGCATTTCACTTCATCAACTAATCAATCAGCTGATATCTTAGCATTCAATGTCAAGGCCAGACCCATCTCCCAACACAAAGAAAAAAAAGGAAAAGGGGGAGTTCACCCACACTGAGAAAAAAAAAATTTCTCCCCCCCTGAGAACAACCCCTCAGTCGAGCGGCAGAACAGCCCGAGGCATACCAGTAGTATCCCCCATCCCTGCACTATCTCTCGAGTGAGGCTAGTGGTACCTTCCATGCTACTATCCCCCGAGGCAGGCCATACTCCCCTTGCAATATCCCGCCATGCAATGCCTCCCTGCGCCGGTTAGCAGAAATATGCTGAACCCGTAAAATTGTGGCCGCTCTGTGTCACTAAGCCAAAAATGCTTATCTAAGCACAGTTCCCATGCATAGAAAAATACACTCCTATGTTTTAAACAAAGACGAATGCATACGTCTATTACAAACACGTGCAAATAAAGAAAACACGTCACTATGGGGAAAGAAAAAATTGTTTTGACCTCTTGAACCAATCCCATAACCCTGAAATATTTAAACAAAAACCCACTCCTTCAAAACAATAGTTTAACACTCACCACTCCATAATGGGAAAAAAGAACTCGAAATTCTTCGTAGAATACGTAAATCTCGTCAGCACAAGACACACGCGACCGGTGAGATGACCCCTAGCAACACTCACTCATGAACTAGACTGAGTTGCTTGTCTCACGACTCCCACCCTGAAGAATCTCGGTACGAGCAAATTTGATGACCCTAATAGAAATTTTCTTTCCTCATCCCCCCATCCCACGGACGGATATTTACTCTACCCCACTTTTTATCTTCTAACTGGCCAACCATCTCTTCATTGGCGTTCCTAGGCATAGAAAAGCAAGAAAACTTTCATATCCCCTCTTTAACCGTCTGCCACCACTATAACATGGGGGGATTATCACTCCAGTATTCATAAGGTAAGCGTGGACACGAAACGGAAGGCAGACCCCATAACTCCATTACACACTCAGGCTCTCTCTCTCTCTCTCTCTCTCTCCCGGCACTCACCCCCTCTCTCTCTCTCTCTCTCTCTCTCTCCCTCTCTCTCTCTCTCTCTCTCTATCTCTCTCCACCTCTTTCTCCATTCTAACAGGTAAATGAAAAATGAGAGAGTTGCATCATAACATAACGTTTATTTACAAGAATAACTAAATCAATTAACTAAGTAATCCAGTCTTACAGACTAACTTAAAACTACAACTCATTGTCAAGTCACCCAAAAGTCCACACCTCTCCTTTGGGAACTCTTTAGTTCCCCGGTATTTCCAGAACCGTCTGCCAAAGATACAGAACACATCCCGGTAAGTACACACACAAGTTTAAAGAAAAACCAAAGTTTAATAAAATGGACATCTTACAAGATATCAAACAAGCCATCCCTTTGCTAAAGTAAAGGTAACATTTACCCATTCCCAACCGGAATATCACTCACTGATAAATAAAAAACACTTTGGCATCTGCCATCATGGCTTCGCCTTCCTCCCCGAATATCTGTGCAAGTCTTCCCATAAACTTGGCTAGTGAGACATTATGAATAGAAGAGGCGCACACGCACATACGAATGCACACTTCGACAAAACGCCTCATATTTGAGAAGAAAGGTTTCATAAACTGTCGTACATTGACTTCCTGAATTAAGCCACTTTTATCTCACGCCACCCCCTGGAATCTCATTGATCAGCTACCCTCAGGTCGTTACTCTGCCCTGTCCTCCACATTCCATAAGTTACAGAGAATGCACGAACAATATATTATTAATCAAAACCCTATGTCTTACATATATATATATATATATATATATATATATATATATATATATGTATATATATATATATATATATATATAAATATATATATATATATATATATATATATATATATATATATATATATATTTATATATATATATATTATATATATATATATATATGTGTGTGTGTGTAAAGATATATATATATATATATATATATATATATATATATATATATATATATATATATATATATACTATATATATATATATATATATATATATATATATATATATATAATTTAAAATGTAAATATTCAATAAAGGAATAACGGATTACGTTTCAAATGGTTTGTATTGGTGTTCAATAACTGGAACTAGTTATTGTAGCGGACTCGTAATGCGTTAGTAGGTGCTATCGCAAAAACCTGGATTTATTCTTTAAGTAAGCCCCTTATAGCTGTTTTACTGTTCATGTAAATGACCTAGTGTGATTAAAAGTAATCACGTTTCAGTATGTCATTTTGTAGCTTCATTCATGTTATGAAAGACTAGGTTGTTATAAAATCGTGGTAGGTGCATGAACATTAGGCCTACTGCGTACTACAAATTCAATAAGGTATGTGATTCGTTCTGCGCCCTTCACGAAATTGTGGGATATTAATGTTACTAGTGAGTAGTACAATTATTAATTGGAAACTCTGATATGGGATAGTTATTCATCTAATTTCCCCAGTGATGACAAGTATCGTATTATTCGATAAGCTCAGCCTACTTGACACGTATTCAGTATACGAGTTCAAACTAAATAATAAAAAGCCAATAGCTTCTGTTTCTAAGTTGCCTTTATTACTGAAATGAGGTTAAAATGATTGGCTACAATGCTAAAGGTATAAAATACAAATATATTCTCGTATGTCTGATTATATGCAGTTCAATGAAACTTGAGTATAATCATAGTACTATAGTAGATTCACATCAACCGTGCATTTCATGCCTAGGCCAGTCCCTTACGACACTTCTGATTGGCTGTTGATAACCCAATCACAGAGCTGGAAACTCTCAGTCTCTCTCGAGAGTTCACATGGGTAGAATCTATTTTCCACCTCTTCTGAGGGATAGGTCTCTCAAAAGTATCCCTCAGGAAAGGTGGAAAATACATCCTGCCTATGTGAACTCTCGAGAGAGACTGAGAGTTTCCAGCCCTGTGATTGGCTTATCAACGACCAATCAGGAGCGTCGTAAGGGACTGGCCTAGACATCAAATGCACGGTTGATGTGTATCTATTATAGCTCACAGACGAATGCTTACTCTATCTATTAATGTCTCAAGCTATACTACATCTCGTTACAAATGCTTATCGATTACTTATATTTACAGTGGAGGTATGATGACTTCATAAGACTTACAAAATTGTGTAAACTTCTTTTCAATGATGTACTTATCCCAAGAGCTTTCAGGCTCTCGACACAAAGGGATATCAAGTGTCTTGTAGCCGTACTGCCCTGTGCATCTGTTTCTTTTCACCCATGAATACGTATACATCTGATTCTTTGGTAACCTAATACCAAAGGAAATCCCAATTAAGAAACAAAAGGAGTAAGCTAAAACCATATGCATTCACTCTTACTTCTCTTTAAAGACAGTGCCAGTTACGTGGTGCAGACGTAATCGTTAGGCCTATATCGCGTAACGTCTAGAGTTTTGAGAAAAGCATGCCACCTGCTTCTACCATTAGATTTGAGAAAAAACTACAATCTACATTACGGTGGTGATATATCAGTAGAAAAGTTATTTTCTGGCACGCAATTTATATATTATATAATTATCTATATATATAATATATATATATATATATATATATATATAATATATATATATAAATAAAGAACTTGTGCATGGTTAACTTTCTGGGGAGTCGGGTGGAAAGACAACTAGATGCAATTGAGTTGTTCTGATGGGCGGTGGGGAGGGGGAGGGGGAGGGGGAGGGGGAGGGGAGGGGGGAGGGGGGAGGGGGATGGGAGAGGGAGGGGGGAGAGGGGGGGTGGGTGGGGAGGGGGGGCGAGGGGGAGGGGGAGGGTAGGGGGGTGGGAGAGGGAGGGGGAGGGAGGGGGAGGGGGGGGGGGGTGGGAAGGGGGGGGGAGCATGGGAGGGGGGGGAGAGGGCGGGGGGTAAAGGGGAGAGGGGGGCGGGGCATAAGGGGCGGGGGAGTGGGGGGGAGGGGGAAAAATGATGGTGGGCGTAACTTGCAAGTTACCGTGATCGTTAATTGGGGGGGGAACGTGATATAACGACTGTATCCAACCGTTATTAAGCTTGTTTTCTTTTAATAAGTTTTTCTGGGAAAAGCAGTTTAGGGTCTTTTTGGTTCTTTTGTGCTGTGTGTGTGTGTCGTGTGTGTGTGTGTGCGTGTGTGTGTGTGTGTGAGAGAGAGAGAGAAATTATATTGGAGTGTCGTCAGGGCTATATAAGATTTTGTTTCCAATTTTCTCTATCATTATTAGACCGAAGATCGGGTGTAAATATTAGGTTTTTATTTTTATTTATTTATTTTTTACAGTTTAAATAAGAGAACAATAGCACGAACATCGCTTAGCGGAAGATGGACATAATTCATAATTTCAAAGCCTTAATAGGATAAAGTGATTCAAGTCCGGTCTATGGTAATAGGCGATTGGTATTCTTGCAGTCAGCTGCGTGTGTCTGCATCAGGCGTTTTGCAATATTCGCTCCACCTACGTAGCTTCCATATTCGATGTAGTACATTCAAACGCATTTTACATCAGAAGGTCTTTCATAAAGTCCCACTTCTGCTTTCACCGAAATTGCAAGTATTTCCCTGTTGAAATTGAAGGAATTTTGTTTATTCAACTCCTCGTGCCCCAGGTAAAAAAAAAAAAAAAGAAAAGAATAAATAAATAACCCAGGTTGTTCGATTTTCAATGCCGTGACAGGTTAAGCCAGCTCTGCAGTTTTAGTGGAGGTTCCAGATCCATTTTTCTCTAAAAAAATATTTCTGCCTTCATGCTTGCGTAGCGCAATTTTATGAGTTTTTTTTTTCTTTGATGTCCCCAATAATGAAGTATTTCGTGGAGGGAAAATACAACAGTTAGGTTCGGCGAACATCGAAATTCACGTTTCCTCATTTCATGTGCGGCATTTCATGGTTCGGTATACGGCATTTCAATTTCTTTTATTATATTTTTTAACTATTTATCTATTTAGTGAATTTCTTTTTTTAATTTATTAGGTTAAAGGTTTCTTCATACACTTTTGGTTCCATTTCGGCAAACGTGGTTGGGAGTTCGCTCTTGGATGAAAATCGTGGAAATGCGAAATCCTCTGTCACAGAATTCAGCGCTTTCTTGTATATGTTACAAGGGAATGTGTGAAATGACCAATTCGCTTAGGAATACATTTGTTCCTCGAGGGCTATAGTAGATTCACGTCACCCGTGCATTTGATGTCTAGGCCAGTCCCTTACGACGCTCCTGATTGGCTGTTGATTAGCCTATCACAGGGATGGAAACTCTCAGTCTCTCTCGAGAGTTCACATTGGTAGGATCTATATTCCACTTCTCCTGAGGAATACGTCTTTCAAAAGTATCCCTTAGGAAAGGTAGAACATACATACTTCCTATGTGAACGCTGGAGAGACTGAGAGTTTTCCCCGCCCTGTCATTGGCTTATCAACAGCCAATCAGGAAAAATAATAAATCTTATTCTATGATATTTTTACCAAGGCCTGAAAATATGATTTAACAGGCTCCCCCCTCCCCCACAACCCCAAACATATCTTTACTATTACTTATCCCCCCTAACGGATTCCTCCTCAATGACACAGCGCCGTTTGTGATTTTAAGAATCACTGAACAGCAGAGAGGAAACTCTTGTTATTTTAGGAATCACTGCATAACAGAATGGAAAGAGGGGTTATTTATTGGGTAAAAATATTACTTAAATTGCGATTACAGAGAGAAGACCGGGAGAGAGATATGTGGGGATGGTATCAGCAAAGAGGAAAGGAATTATATAGGCTATGGAGAGAGAGAGAGAGAGAGAGAGAGAGAGAGAGAGAGAGAGAGAGAGAGAGAGAGAGAGAACCTTAGGAACAAAAGGAAGAGAAAGAAGTTTGTTTAGCCGTCTTGCTTAATGTCAGTCTCCGTGGTAACTGAAGGAAAGGCAATTTGTTCCGGTGTTCACAGAACCAAGTTATATAAACCAGTGTAAATTAGAATCTTGGCAAGATCGACGTGAATCCCTGAATAGGCGCTGAGGCAGAAAGGAAGGAACCCGGATGTCAGCATTCTTGGACCGTTCGTTGTGAACTCTTGGAGAGGGGAAAGGAAGGAACAGCTCTGCGTTGCAGTGTTACGTTAAACTAGGTTTCTTGATAAGTGTTATATAAAATGTGAAACGTTGTAGTATTTGTAAAATAAAAAATTAGGCGTTGTAATATTTGTAATAGCAAAAAGTGAAATTGGCTACATGATGACCAGATTATTATTATCAATGGAATATAACCATAGTTGAACACATGAAGTGTTGAATACATGAAGTGTTGCAATAATTGTAATATTAAAAAAATTAAATTGGCTATATGATGCCTAATTTATTATGACTGAAATAAGACCGTATTTAAATAGACTGAGCCTAAGAAAGCAAGATTCTCTTTAATTGTAACGTCAAGGGAAGAAAAAATAACGTCGAAATGAGCCTTGTGATTCAACGCAAATGAATAAACACCAGTAACGAACGTATGAAAGCATGCCCATATAGAAGGCAACTTCCCATAGAAAGCAAAGGCAAAAGCAGTCGTCCTTTTTATGAGAAGAAAAAAAAATGTAGTTTCTTCGGAGTTTTTTTTTTTTTTTTTTTTTTTTTTTTTTTTTTTTTTTTTGTTACCTTTTACATTCTTCTTCTTCTGATCCGTGATAGTAGTCGATACGCCCTTTTTGAGATCAGATTCTCATGGAAATTCCTACCATAGGATCCCCTGTACTGAAAGGATGGATTTATATTGTACAAGGGGAAGCAGACACACAGATGAAAAGGGGAGGTTCGCCAGGCAAAGGAAATACTGTTCTAATACACACACACACACACACACACACATACACACGCGCGCGCACACACACACACACACACACACACACACCCACACACACACACACACATATATATATATATATATATATATATATATATATATGTATATATATATATATATATATATTATATATATATAATATCCAATGTAGCATGAAGGAACACGTAGTAATTGTGAATATCCTTAAATTCCAGGGTAGAAAGGTAAGTGAAATAGGGACTTGGAAGAAGTATTTTCTACATTTTTCAAGTACACTTGAACGTAAGAGACAAAGTAACAAAGTATGATATCAAGATTTCTGACGCATACGCTGTGGTTATTTTGTCTTGCACTTCCCCACAGAACTCCTTTCAAAATGTATATAAAATTTTTTGCAGTTATATATATATATATAATATATACTATATATATATATATATATATATATTATATATATATATATAAATAAAGGTTTTTTGCCACGAAGGAAAAAATGAAAAAAGCGAGATAGCCGAGTGCTTTCGGTCCTATTCGGACCCTTTACTCAGTGAAGGGTCCGAATAGGACCGAAATATATATATATATATATATATATATATATATATATATATATATATATATATATATATATATATATATATAAAATAATTTTATCCCATCACCGTGATTGTTGACAGTGTCGCTTAAGGCATCACTGCAGTTCTGAGTTCTCTGTGCGCTGGTTCGTCCCACGAGACAACGAGCTTATTTTCAACAAAAGAAATTCCCGTTCGGTTAACATATATAAAAATATTGCCGAGATAGAACGTATTGGATATTAAACGAACATTTGCAGCTCAATGCTCATACACACACAACAGGTATATCTATATATATCTATATATATATATATAGATATATATATATATATATTATATATAGATATAGATATATATATATATATATATATATATATATATATATATATATAGATATATATCTATATCTATATATATATATATATAGATATATATATATAAATATACAGTACTCAATGAAACTCATAATCGGTTCTGGCATTATTACTTTATTTAATATTATTATTAGCCTTTTAGGTATACCTTTCGATGTAAAACAACTACCTTTGCATACATAATCCTTGTATAAGCAAATGAATCGATAGAGTTTTACCAAGTACAGTCACGAAAAAATGGACAATGATATTTTCATGTGTATACAATCAGTTTGTGTTGCCTCCAATATGTAAACACTATCTTAACTATAGTAGATTCACATCAACGGTGCATCTGCTGTCTAGGTCAGTCCCTTACGACGCTCCTGATTGGCTGTTGATAAGCCAATCACAGGGCTGGAAACTGTCAGTCTCTCTCGAGAGAGTTCACATAGGCAGGATGTATGTTCCACCTCTCCTGAGGGATACTTTTGACAGACGTACCCCTCAGGAGAGGTGGAGGGTACGTCCTGCCTATGTGAACTCTCAAGAGAGACTGAGAGTTTCCAGCCCTGTGATTGGCTTATCAACAGCAAATCAGGAGCGTCGTAAGAGACTGGCCTAGACATCAGATGCACCGTTGATGTGAATCTACTATAGCCTTTATATACGTAACTACTATCAGGTTGTTTCGCCAAGAACATCCAGCAGTACAGAAAAAACTCGAATAACATTTCTCAGAGATTTTTCCCGAGAGTCCTTCGGATTAGGCGTCCCAAAATAAAGTAGAGCTGAGGTCTGAGGAAGAAAAACGAATGACCGAGACTTTGAACCAAAGGGAGAAAGGCCATTTGTATTAGACAGACTTAAGACAACTTCCATCCAACTCCCTGTCCCTGGTTTTATTGTGAGGCCTTCTTTCGGCTGAGCTTTAAAAAAAAAAAGAAAAAAAGGAAGAAGTAGAAGAAGAAGAAGAAGAAGAAGAAAGAAAACTAGGGAAGTAAGATAAATGGAAGTTTCTGAAAGATTTCTCTGCGCAAAAAATATAAATAAATAGAATAAAATCTTTAGATTTTACTCTATACTCAACAATCTCTGGTGCGTCTCTGGTGCGTCATGATGTACTCGGATACATATTCTTTTTGAAGGCTTATTCTTCTCTAAGTACTTAATCCTCAGTAATACTGTCTTTTCTCTTAAACAAGGGAACTCTCAACTATTAACTGTTCGTTTCCTTCAAGGATACGTCGTGGTCGCATTCAACTGGGTTGATCTCTAAGAATTTATTAGTTGCGTCTACGACATTTTTTATTTTGTTAGCTTGTTCGAACAACCAGTTATTCTCTGTAGACTGGTTGGTCTCAGGAGGTGACCAAGAACGGGTAAGTGTTTGGTTAAATTCTGTTTTAGAATTAGATGGTTAAATTACGTTTTGAGTTAGATTAAGTCTTCCGTTGCACTGTCATGGTCTGTGGATCCTAGAGCAGTCTGTAGGTGTGTGGAGTGTCCTAATTCATCGGTGTTTTTCGTCGTTTCTGTTCATCTTTTAGTATTGTACTTCAAGCATTTTTCTGATACTTGATATCATTCGCGTGTCGATTTTATGAGCTCACAGGGTTAACGCTTCCTAAATTTAATATATACGTACTTTTCTACTCAGATTCAAATGGCCTTACCATTATGGTATCCTCAAAAGACTAAGTGTTTTATCTATGGAAAATTAAATGTTTTTTTTTAGTGTAAAATTTATCATAGAGGTCGGATTTTGTGTTTCATAATGCAGGATTTTTGAGTATAAGTTGTTTAGTAAGATGTAAAATTTTAAGTAAATCCTTTTGGCATACGCAGCCCCTCCCCCCGCTCCCCTTTAAGTATACGAACAATAAGTTTTTTTTTTTTAAACTGTAATTTATTTGTTTTACAGTCTCTTAGATTTTAGTTTTTCTGTATTATTATCAGAATGTTGGATTTTTTCTCATTTTTCCACAACACATTGATGGCTATTGAAACTCTTGGAGTAGTTTTATTTGTATTTGACGCAGACTATTCAAGAGAGGTTAGAGGAATTTTGTTTCCTATTACATACACATGGAATGGATGTGAATTTCACTATACTGATTATATGTGCCCTAATGAAGATGAGAATAATTTTATTCTATTATAAATGTTTTAAATTTCATTATTATTAAGATTAATTTAGATCCGTTGAAGACTTGCTGTTAAATTACAAGTTGTGAAACTGGAGAATAAAAGTTAACAGGTAATAGGGAACTAAGAGAGGGGGTGGGGGTGGTTATCCTTTTGAAATGACATGAAACTGTTATTTCCTGAAACCAGATGCCCAAGAGACCCTTACACGTCCTTCATAAGCATAGATAAATGTTATTTTAAAAATACCACTGAATAGGAAGGCATAATTGGGAAAAAAAGTAGATATCAAGAGAAAAGTGTAACAAAATCACTCGTGTAGGGATAATAGAAGTTCATATAAACAAGCAAATAAAAGTAGGACTATCAAGCTTGCTAAAAAATAAAAAAATAAAAAAAATAAAGGTCTACTCAATTGAATGGCTAGATGGAAACTTGTTCAGGCGAATGGAAATGGGGGGGAGGGGGGCGACGCGGACGGGCTAACCAAAATCAAGATTAAATAAAGTACCTGATAAACATGCCAGAGTTATTTAATCAAGTAGCATGGTGCTGCATAGCAGCATTACAGCCTTTCTTAAATTCCAGGCTATCAATATTCAGATCGGACGAGAAAAACAAAACTTAAGTAACGCTCAGTCAAACATGTCTATATAAACAAACACCGTAGGAGGGTACTGCCGTCAGTGCATCTCATGCAGTGCACTGTAGGCCTTACTTTACGGTTCTTTGCAGCGTCCCTTCGGCCCCTCAATGCAACCCCTTTCATTCCTTTTATCTTAACGACGTTTATATTCTCTGTCTTCTTACTTTCTACCCTCACTTAACACTTGATTCATAGTGCAACTGCTTTGAGGTTTTCCTCCTGTCACACCTTTCACACTTATTACTCTCACTCTCCGTTCCGGCGTCGAATGACCTCATAATTCTTGGCCTTTGGCCTAACCTCCACATTCAATAATCTATATAGACAATGGTTAGGGTATTAATAAAAAAAACTATTATTAAGCATAAGACTATGTTAATTATAAAGCATTTTCTCTAAAACTTGGGACTGTTTCCATCCATGATTATTATTATTATTATTATTATTATTATTATTATTATTATTATTATTATTATTATTATTATTATTATTATTAAAAAATCCTCATAGTAGCACGAGCCTTCAAATGGAGAAACAAATCCACAGTTATGTAAATGTACATATATTTCAGTTTAAAAAACATTAAGGATAGCTTTCGGGAATCTGTTCGGTTCCCCTTATCAATCAGATTGATAAGGGGAACCGAACAGATTCCCGAAAGCTATCTTTGCTGTTTTTAACTGACATACATGTACATTTACATAACTGTGGATTTGTTTCTCTCCATTATTATTATTATTATTATTATTATTATTATTATTATTATTATTATTATTATTATTATTATCAGAAGATGAATCCTATTCACATGGAACAAGCCCACCAAAGGGGCCATTGACTGGAAATTAAAACTTCCAAAGAATATTATGGTGTTGTTTAGGAAGAAGTAAGACTAGGTAAAGGGAACTACAGAAAGAAGAGACCCCCCCAACACGTAGATAAATAGATAATGCTTCTGGGAGGAAGACAGTCCCACAATCGTGGGGTAAATGGAAGGAGATAACGCTCCCCCCCTCTGGTACCCCCGGATTCAGGTGCATTCATTAATCATTGAGCTGGATTTAATTAGTCCTGAATCCCTGATGCATCTGCAGATGAAAGGGAGACCCTTAGCCCTTTTTAGGGTTTTAGGGCAGGTGGTACCTAGCTAAGGTTCCTTCCCCTGGGAGGGGAATCTGGTCTTTCTTTCTTCTCACAATAGAGGTCATTCTAATGAACACGCCTCGTCGTTTCTTTCTCTAGGCCTAAACACCACTGTTTTCTGAATTATGGCACGTTTATAGTTATCACGGGATTAGGGATTAATCGCAGCTGAAATAGGACGGCTAAAAGGTGTAAGTAACAGAAGCATTCTCTCTCTCTCTCTCTGTGCGTGTGCAAAGCTCGGCTACCAATCTCGTGGTCCGAAGTTCGATTCTCGGCTCGGCTAACGCGGAATCAGAGGAATTTGTTTCTGGTGATATAAATTCTTTTCTCGATATAATGCGGTTCGGATACCACAATAAGCTGTAGGTCCCGTTCCTAGGTAGACCAGCTGGTTCCTAACCACGTAAAAAATGTCTAATCCTTCGGGCCAGCAGCCCTAGGAGAGCTGTTAATCAGCTCAGTGGTCTAGTAAAACTAAGATATACTTAACTTCTCTATTCAAGGAAAAGTAAAGTGACGATGCAGTGAAGAACTTAACAGCTACACAAAAATGTTTTCGTATTGTGTCCTTGTTTTCTCTCTTTTAACTACAAGTAGCATTTCTCTTTTGATTTGCTTTCATTACTCAGTTCATCTAGAAATATTAATTGGGCTTTCTATTTCCATTCCTTCATGATCAGGTACAGTGTAAGTACTATCTCGACAAATACTGTTTGCGATTATCTTTCTAAGAAATCGCAATATGCCCATTGATTAAAAGCATGCACGCAAATTTTTATGTATATATATATATATATATATATATATATATACATATTGAGAATATCCTTATATCCACGATAGAAAGTTAAGTGAAACAGGGACTTGGAAAAAGTACTTTCGTAGTACGTTCTACATTTTCAAGTTCACGGAGTGTGAACTTGAAAATTTAGAATATACTACGATAGTACTGGTTCCAATACCTGTTCCACCTCCCTTTCTACCGTGGATTAAAGGGCATACACACACACACACACACACACACACACACACACACATATATATATGTGTGTGTGTGTGTGTGTGTGTGTGTGTGTGTGTTTGCGTATGTATGCAGGTATGTGTGTGTATATATAACATATTTCTAAACTCATTGCTATCTAATGTAATCATAAATTGTATTTTCATTAATCTCGTTATTAAAATGCTTAGAATTTCGTGTTAATATTTCAGGTTCTGCTCATCCCAGCATCGAACTCCACTGATGAAAAACCACGACGTAATATTCCACGTCATTTGGAAGCCGGGATTCATCAAAGGTTTTTCATCCAAGCCAGAAATTGACTGACGAGCTATAATACCACACGACGACCACTGCCCTGAAGGCTTCGACCTCCCAATCTACAGGGAGGTCAGATATTAAGTACCGGAGACGGACTACCGTTTCTTGTTGAACATTACGGGCTGCTCTGAGAGCAAGAGCTCGTGCTGGCATGAGGTCAGCTTAATCTAAAACAATATTGTTGAGCAGCTTCGGGGAACTTACTGGAGATTGGATATGCGTTCAGGGCTGTTTGTGAATTGATATCATTATGCGTGGATGTCCTTAGTTTTGCTTGACCGTCACAGTTTCAACAAAAAGCTGGAATCACATAATAGTCGTAATAGTATATTAGCAACATACACTTTTATCATATTCTCTAGTTATTTTTTTGCTTCAAGTCCATGATGAAAAGACAAACCTTTCGTCGTAGATCAGTATTTACTCCAAATTGTTGAGCTGTATTTTCTAAAAACATTTTTTCCTACTTTGTGATTTAAAAAAAAAAGTTACACATCGAAACGTTTATAGTCCTGGATTGATAATGGCGATTACATAACATAGGTCTGTGGTCAGGAATCGCTTATGTTAGCGCTCATAATGTTTCAGAAGACTTTTGGCTTCTCCATTATCATAAAAGACTTTTTTTTTTTTATTCGCATTTGACCTAAAAAGTATTCAATTTCGGAGTTTTCAATAAGCGAGTCTTTACTTAAAACTAGCATTCTTGTTGTATAGTCATATACGTCTTACGGATTATAACTTTTATCAAGACAATTTTTGCTGCAATATTTAGAAGAAAAATATTCATCAGATAATACTGAAAAAATATTCGCAATATGTTGTTTAATCGTACGTATAAAGAAACAGATTCGATTAGAAACTAAGGAATAAACGATTAAATTACATTGAATACTCGTCTTGAGAGAGAGAGAGAGAGAGAGAGAGAGAGAGAGAGAGAGAGAGAGAGAGAGAGAGAGGATCATAGTGAAAGTATGCCAAGTGATATCTAAAATTAAGGAGATCTCTCCCAGATGTCAGCCTCAGCCATGGCATTACAGACTACGTGATGTGCACCACAAGAGTATAATTACTCACTCCACTCCTAAGGGATCACTTCTATGGTTCCAAGGTACGTAGGTATTCCTACACGGATTTTAGAGTTCTATAACAGAAAACTATTGAGCTGGCTTTGTTTGTCCGTCCGCCCTCAGATCTTTAAAACTACATAACTGAGAGGGCTGCAAATTGGCATGTTGATCATCCACCCTCCAGTCATCAAGCGTACCAAATTGTGTAGCCCTCTAGCCTCTGTTTGTTTTTTTGTTTTAACGTTGCATGGAACCAGTGGTTATTCAACAACGGGACCAACGGCTATACGTGACTTCCTAACCACGTCGAGAGTGAACTTCTATCACTAGAAATACATATCTCTAACCACTCAATGGCATGTCCGAGAATCGAACTTGCGGCCACCGATGTGGCAGGCCAAGACCATACCGACCACGCCACTGAAGCGCTTCTCTAGCCTCTGTAGTTTTTATTCTATTTAAGGTTAAAGTTAGCTATAATCGTGAGTCTGGTAGTGACATCATAGGACAGGCCACCACCGGGCCATGTTTTAAATTTCATTTAGCCATAATAGTGCGCCTGGCAGCGATATAATAGGACAGGCCACCCCCGGGCCGTGGGTATAATTTCATGGGTTCGTACAATATTATACCGGTGGCCATGATTATATGCTGTACAGAAAACTCGATTGCGCCGAGTCACACAAGAACTCCCATGATAAGAGAGCAGCATGTTGCTGGGGAGTTGAAAACGAAGGGGGAAGGAAGCAACGATATTATTAACAAAAAATACTCTATAGTAGATTCACATCAACCCTGCAATTGATGTCTAGGCCAGTCCCTTACGACGCTCCTGATTGGCTGTTGATAAGCCAGTCCCTGGGATGGAAACTCTGTCTCTCTCGAGAGTTCACATGGGTAGGATCTATGTTCCACCTCTCCTGAGGGATACGTCTTTCAAAAGTAACCACCAAGAGAGGTGGAACATACATTCTGCCTATGTGAACTCTCGAGAGACTGAGAGTTTCCAGCCCTGTGATTGGCTTATCAACAGCCAATAAGGAGCGTCGTAAGGGACTGGCCTAGACATCAAATACACGGTTGATGTGAAATTACTATTGTACCGTGAACAACAGTTACTGTAATCGTATTGCCTCACTTATATATCTATTCGGGCACCGTTGTACGTTTTTAAACTATTCCGTTTCTTCGCAGGATTTAAAGGAACACTTAGACGTAAATCCTTTAAGAGAACTGGCAACGTAGCTCAAAATCTGTGCCACGTTTAAGAACAAAAGCAATGTTGACGTCGTTACCCAGTGTAAAACGTTACGAAATGTTTTCATATGATAAAAACAAAATTCTGGCAATGATTATTTTAGCATCGTTTAAGACTGTATTGCTTTCAAATACTAAATAAATTGACTGAGAAAGTTTGATTTGGCAGCGCCACTTCCCACCCTTTCCCTGCACCAAAACGACAAGAAGGTTTGGAAATACTATAGATCTGTAGTTTTGACTTTTTATTCTAATCTCCCATTGTCAGTTTAAGTGGAATTTCGTGCTGTTTCATTTGGTGAACTACGCATACAGCGATGTAAACATTAAAGCTTACATGATTATTTAACTTTCTGGGTTTCTGGTAAGCGAATTAAACTTGAAGTTTTGTCAATAATTATGATTCCCCGAGAAAAAAAGGGTTCCTAGAATTTGCGTTCTAATGCTGCATGATCCTCAAGAAAAGAATATTTATTGAAAAAGTTTTTGAATTCTTTTCTTTGCTAATTCGGCTATTTAATATTGCTCCTTCCTTATGAAGTGAGAGTAACAGTTTGAAAGTACGAGTACAAAAATTAAATATCTTGAGAGAGAGAGAGAGAGAGAGAGAGAGAGAGAGAGAGACTTTACAGTTTGAAAGTATAAGTAGAAAAGCTAAAATTCTTGAGAGAGAGAGAGAGAGAGAGAGAGAGAGAGAGAGAGAGAGAGAGAGAGAGAGGAGAAACACTCAAAAGTTTGAAAACATGAGTTAGAACAACTAAAATTATTGAGAGAGAGAGAGAGAGAGAGAGAGAGAGAGAGAGAGAGAGAGTAATACTCAACAGTTTGAAAGTATGAGTAGAACAACTAAAATTCTTGAGGGAGAAAGAGATAGAGAGACTTGACAGTTTGAAAGTATGAGTAGAAATGCTAAAAATGGAGAGAGAGAGAGAGAGAGAGAGAGAGAGAGAGAGAGAGAGATGTTGCGGCGTTGAAAGTGGTACTTGAGAAAGACAGGGGGACGAAGAATCCAAAATTGGCCGCATCGAGGAGTAAAGACAATGAACAGATGAAAAGGGGAAAAGGAAAAAAAATAAAGGTATAAATGAGAAGGGGAGAATCCAAGAAGAGCAGGATAAATTCCAAAAAGAAAGAAAAAAACTTCTAGAATTCTCCTCAGGATAAGCGATTCGACAGTGGCAGACAGCGATTGAGACGAAAAATTTGCGAATGTGAATGTCCTTAGAAATCATGACTGCTGACGGGGTGCGCACAATTATGTCGTCTTCAATGAGCGAACCAATGTTGCAGTCTGTCTTTCGAATCAAAGGACCTTCATGACACTAATTTAATGTGACTGATGTACAGTCACTCATATAATTTCTTGGATGTCCGGGTGTTTGAGAGAGATTTCCATTTCACCCCCTTTCTGGATGACAGGTGTCTGGGAGTGCGAAACTTGCCAAATGTTCCACTACCTCACTCTGCTGTAGAAAGTTTCGGCGTGTGTGCCCGTCTTACGTCACTCTACAGACAAGTTATCCAGAAAGGGGTTGGATGGAATGCAGCTTTATGCCCGGAGACATCCATGCACTTCAACATTGTTTTTAAGTCTGAGCCAAGCTGGAACTTCTTTCATTCCTTGATAATCCGAAAATTGTTAGTTAAACAAGGGCGCAGTTTTTACGCATGTAAGTTTAAGTCCCAAATACAAATCTAGGATAGCTTTTGAATTGTTATGAGGTGAAACCATTGACGGCGTTCTGAATGTATATTAAATATCTTTGGTTTTTTCTTAATTTCATATAATATTTCAACAGAAAGTTGTAAGAAAAAGGAATGGGAGTAGTTACTACTCTCTCTTCCCTAGTTTTGAAGACTTTTAATGGTTTGGGCAACGTTTTATTCTTTTTATTTAAACGTTCCAGAGAATAACAGAGAGACGGACAGCACACACACACACACACACAATATATATATATATATATATATATATATATATATATATATATATATATATATATATATATTATATATATATATATATATAGGGTATATTTTGATCACGGCCTGAATTGGATAACAGTAAGCTACAATCCTTCCCTAATGAAAGGTTTTAATGGCACGGAATCCACATAGCTTATAAAAAAGCAATCAAAACAGGACACAAAAAATCTCTCCTCAAATCAATGAACCGGAAACATTAAAACTGAAATGCTGTCAATCTCCCGATTGGCTGTAAATCAACGTCCATCATATGTCAACAGTCAAGTTCTCCATTCCGGTCCGTCTTTTTTACGAAAAACTTTATTATAATCTGACCTTTCACGAATAAAAGCGACTGTGTTTGTGAGCAAATGTTAAAAATGGAATTCATCGCACCTCCAGAGTTTTCTATATAACACTGGTTTCGTTTCGTTGTTTTTTCACGATTAGCTCGATCCAGAAATAGGACTGAATGGCTATACTCTTTATGCTCTTCCTTTGTTCTTGTTTTGTTTGTATTTTTTTTTTTTTTTTACGTTGCACGGAACCAGTGGTTATTCAGCATTGGGACTAACGGCTTTACTTGGTTTCCGAACCACGTCGAAAAGTGAACTTCTGTCACCAGAAATACACATCTCTCACACCTCAATGGGATGCCCGAGAATCGAACTCGCGACCACCGAGGTGGCGGAACAAGACCACAACGATCACGCCACTGAGGCGCTCCTTTGTGCTTGATCTCCATTACAGAATTTATCTTGTAACTCTTTGCCTATGTTTGCAGAGGAATTTATAACAATTTACAGTCTTATAATTCTGATAATATGCGAAAAAGCTCAGTATTTCAATACGACTTGCACATTTTACCTTAAAATATGCTTAGGGATACGGTCTAGCCCTCAATGTGATTCAAAGTCAGTTTTGAATATTAACAATTAATGATGTAAATAGCTTCTTTGCCTAAAAATGTGCTTAGGGCTATGGACTAGCCTTCAATGATTCAAAGTCAGTTTTGAATATTAGCAATTAACGATGCAAATAGCTCGTGATTTATTGGCAAGAAATAACTTGTCATCTAGTTCAAAACGTGACAGGACAGGGCGAAACATTCTGACAGATCGTTCACGCTCCATTAGATTGTTATGTGCTCAGTTATTCACTGATGCACTTTTGACATGTTAATATAGAGGAGAGTGGTGTCTCATTAGTGAAATCATCGCGTGACCAATATATTCTACTGTGGTCATCCACAAGAAAGGGGGCGAGGGTCGTTGTCTTTATTACGTGTTAAGTGGATCATCACCTTCTAAATAATTAATTTATTATGCTCTAACAGGGGTGTGGTCTGCTTTTTTAAATGCCCTACTAAATGAGGGGATTAAATTGTTGAATTGCCACTAATCTTAGTCATAATTTGAGATGAAGTTACTTCCATCACGTTTTCTCACACCTCTTCACGAAGAGATGGGAGTATTAATTGGGGAAATACACACTGTTGTGAATTATTATAGCTGGTATTTTTATTTTAGATCTTCGTTCAGATTTTACTATAAAAAGAGTCTATGAGTTAATCAGTTCGTTGAATAAATTTCCCTGTTGCGTCTAAGATCACAAGATGACTAATTTATGGATACTAATTGACACCAGTAATCAACTGAAAGACAAAACAATTAAATTAATTTACCGGGGACAGGAGTAGGAGGTGCAGTAAGATGCACCAGAAAGCTGAAAGTAAGCATAGACAATTAGACAAACACTAGGTCTGTACATTTAAAGAAATAGAAGATAATTGAGGTTTTAACGTAGCATGAACCTATTGTCTTCTGTACGAAAAGCAGTCCCGAATTTGTCCAAATGTGTTTTGACATCCAGGGGCTGGCTTGCTCCTCCTATAGTTTCGGTGTTTTAGTACTAGTTTCGGTCTCTTAAGTACTATAGTAGATTCACATCAGCCGTGCATTTGATGTCTAGGCCAGTCCCTTACGACGCTCCTGATTGGATGTTGATAAGCCAATCACAGGGCAGGAAACTCAGTCTCTCGAAAGAGTTTACATTAGCAGGACGTATGTTACACCTCTCCTGAGGGATACGTCTTTCAAAAGTATCCCTCAGGAGAGGTGGAACATACATCCTGCCCATGTGAACTCTCCATCGAGGTCAAAGCTTGGCAGCTCTCTCTCTCTCTCTCTTTCTTTTTATATATACATATTTTGCGTGTAGGGAGGGCGAGAGAGAGAGGTTAGAGCCGTCAGCTCACCTCATGCGGTGGACTGTAGGCATGACTTAACGTACTTTGCAGCATCCCTTAGACCCCAAGCTGCAACCCCTGTCTTTCCTTTTACTGCACCGCCTTTCATATTCTCTTTCTTGCATCTTACTTGACTTTCAAACTTTCTGCTGCCAGTTTCCGTCTCAGCGCTGAATACCCTCATAGGTCCCAGGGCTTGCCTAAATTCCATATTTAGTTCAGCTCTTATCTCTCGTTCATCTTTCTTCCCACCGATAATTATGTGAAACGGGCTGGTCCATATCAATTTTGAGCTGAACAGTGAATGAAGTCCTGAGTCATTAGCAGGGAGGGGGGGTTGTTTGGCGGTGGGGAGAGCAGGGCGTTCTTCGTCCCTTTGTAATAATCGAGGTACTATGGTATTATTGAGTGTTTTATAGTGCTGCTCCCGCTAATAGCCATGCTTATATATATATATATATATATATAGATATATATATATATATATATATATATATATCTATATATCGTATAAAAGGCCCATTAAAACATCTCGTTTAAAGCTAAGGACTATATTTTGGTGGACTAACTTCCATCCTTATCAAGTAGTGGATGTTGTCCACCGTAATATATAGTCCTAAGCTTTAAGCCAGAGTGCTTCAATGGGCCTTTAATACTTGAGACGTATCTTGTTTTAACAAAAAGAATTTATATATATATATATATATATATATATATATATATACATATATATATATATATATATATATATATATTTATATATATATATGTTTGTATGTATATATATATTATATATATATATATATATATATATATGTATATATATATATATATATATATATATATATATATATATATATGTATATATATATATACAAACATATATTTTACAGTTACAGTTTTGCGTGACTGCCAATACCTTTATTCCAGCCTTACTGAAATAATAATAATAATAAAAAAAGTATAACTTAGCAAGAAACCGCCGTCCTCATGGCATAATTTGATTGCCCCAAACATCTCATCAATTTCAGCAGAGTTATTATGTGTTTGCCAATCAGCCGATACTGTTTCACCACTTTTCCCTCTCTGGGGAAAAACGAAGTTAGTCCAGAGGTTGTTTGCTTTCACTCTGCCTCTCATTACCATCGAATGAGGTAAGGTCTTGTGACAGGGTTGGTGTTTTTTTTTTATACACAAAAATATATAATAATAAAAAATCGAAAAATACAAAAAAACAGTGATTTAGTTTATTTTTTATTTATTTTGTATATTTCCATTTATTTTTTATTTCTTAGATGTTTTATCTTTTTTTTAATAAAAATAAAAATTAGTTTTTTTTTATTTATTTGATTTTTTGGAGTAATTTATTGATTTATTTATTTTGTTAGGGTTTTTTTTCAAATAAATGAATAAATAAATAAATAAATAAATAAATAAATAAATAAACAGTAAATCAAAGTAACTAAATAAAAATACAAAAACATCAGTGATTTATTTGATCTTTTACTTAATATTTTCATTTATCTTTTTCATTTGTTAGATGTTTTGATCATTTTTTTAAAAATCAAAAAACATGAAAAATCAATTATTTTATTTTTTCATTTATTTGCTTTGTTTATTTATTGATATATTTTGTTAGGTGTTTTTTTCAATCTTTTTTTCCTCAAAATATATTTTATGACAGAATTACTACTGATTTATCTTTTAGGTTTCTAGTTCTGGCCTAAAGTAAGTACTTGCAATTTTTTTTTTTGTCAAAATAAATACATGCAGCACAGTTATGCTTAAGTTTTTAGTAACCGCAGAACCATATTTTTCCATTTGTTTGCTTTCATTAAAAAAAAATTATTTTTTAAAGATAAAAAAAAATCATGATTTTTTTAAACGTAAAAATAAATGATTTAACCACTTGATTAAATCAGTTTGATTTAATCATTGCCAACCCTGCTACTGACGAGGATCTTCAGGGGGAGACTCGAGGACAGAGTTATAACCAAGACCTTCGTTATGACGATGTTATCGAGACGGGAACGTCTTCCCCAAGGTTTATAGGAGAGATCCAAGGTCTATCCCGATTCTAGTTGATCTCGGGACCATAATATCTCCTAATGTTTATTCGTTTGCGCATGGTGAAATTATCAGAATGAATTAGAACGATTACGTAAGGCAAATCGGCGCAATAGAGTTTTCTGTCCGGTGGTGGCCTCAGCCATGGCCCACGAAACTCAGCGAAGGTCCGGTGGTGGCCTGTGTTCTTGGTACCTATACAGCTGCCAGAAAAAAAAATTAAAACTACTGGGGCTACAAGGCTGTAATTTGGTACGTTTGATGATTAAAAGTTGGATGATCAACATGCCAATTTGCAGCCATCTAGCCCTAGTAGATTTTAAGATGTAGGGGGCAGACGGACAGACAAAGTCAGCACAATCATTTTCTTTTACAGAAAACTGAAAAGAAAAACAGTTCGAAAATGTACACAGGCGACATTCACAGGAGTTATCACTGTAACCGTAATACAAACAAGGAATTCTAAGAGTTTTTTGGTTCATGTAAGGAAAAAAAAATGAAGAAGAAAGAGAGGGAGACGAGTATTTTATCTGCTGAGAAAACTATTCCAGTGACCTCATAATATATTAATCTGGTTGTATATACATTTTTTTATCGTTTTAATTCCGTTTGAATTTAGTAAGTTACACTACCCTTAGCAAGAAGACAACCAGGTCCCTGAATCTCCTACCCCGTCTGAACTCTGTACTCGGCAGTTGACATTATTAAGTCTGTAAATTAAATCTTCAATAATAAATGAGTGTATTTCTCGTAAAAACAATTTTGATTTACGATCCAATGACGAATATACTTTAGAATGAACTTCTAGACGCTTGAAACCGTTATAAATGTAAAAAATAAGGTTACTTAATATATTACATTAATATCAACAGTTTACTGAAAATAACATACATGGATATTCAATTAATCATTTTTATTCGTGAGTTATAAATTGTAATTTTCCCTCAGGAAGTATCTTGAATGCTTTCAAGATATGTTTATATTGGCTTAATTGCTCTTCGTCGATGTGATAATTGCAAACGCTGAAGGCAGTGGATGCTGGCAAGAGGATGTTGACGGGAAAGTGTTAATCAGTCGTTGATTTTGCCGTGTGTTTCATTGCAAATATTCGCTTTTCCAGCAAAACAATTTCTGGCTGCAATACACTACTTTGAATAAATTGCTCTGGTTTCCTTCTTTGGGCCAGATCAGTGTAAAGACAGGAGAAGCAAGAGATTATGTAGATACACTTTGCAGTGGATGTTTGTTTGTATTTGTTGGTATGGTGTTTTTACGTTGCATGGAACCAGTGGTTATTCAGCAACGGGACCAACGACTTTACGTGACTTCCGAACGATGTCGAGAGTGAACTTCTATCACCAGACATACACATCTCTAACACCTCAGTGGAATGCCCGAGAATCGAACTCGCGGCCACTGAGGTGGTAGGCCAAGACCATACCGATCACGCCACTGAGGAGCTTTTAGCAGTGGATGGGGCTTCAGATGCCATCAGAAATAACCTTAAAATCAACAAAAAAGACCTAAGATAAAACAACAAAACAGATTGAATAAGGTAACTCGAGAGAAGCAATACTAAAATACAAGGAACACATAGCAATTAAGCATTCGATCTTTGTCACTGACCTCTAGGCCTTCTCGGGCGAATTCTTATGAAAATCTGGAGAAATGACAACGGGAATATAGCAGCCACTTACTGTCCAGATCATGCGCGCTGCAGAAAATTCTGTCTCCTTTCAATATTTCTCACCGAAAATGAGACATTGAAAGAAAGGCCAATAAATGGCACTTTCTCAAAATTGAAGGAAGTCGTCTAAACTGTCCCTGTGTGCTTCGCGGAATTAATATTATTTCATATCCATTTGGAACGATCAGATTTAAAAATGGGTTATATTTCCAACTAAGGTTAAGGACTCATCATCGTTTTTTGGCGACGATGATGGGATTTTAATGTCAGTGCTTGAGGAGGTTCGCCTCTTAATACACTTGGCTCCCGCTGTTGGTACTTAATTAAGATCTCTCCAAAGTTTTGTGTCTCTAATGGCGTTTCACATCGTAAGATCTCTGAATTTCTGTACAGTATATTCTTAGAGGCTGCAGTAATTAAGACAAATGGGAGAGATATTTTCCAAAAGTTAGATCAAAATCAGGGAAAAGATAAGTATATTTACACATTTTTCATTGTGCGAACCACATTTTGATGTTATCATTATTGCTTCTATATTATTAATGTATTTTGTTTTCTTACGCCTTTCCTGAATATTTTGATTGAATATGTAACAAATAAGCAGCAATTATTTATGATAAATTTGCATCTCTCTCTCTCTCTCTCTCTCTCTCTCTCTCTCTCTCTCTCTCTCTCTCTCTCTCTCTCTCTCTCTTAACAGAAACCTAATTCTCAGTTCAGATCAACATTAGCACCATGCCCAATATTTTTTTTTATCTTAATGCCTTTTCTGAATATTCTGATTGAATATGTAACAAATAAGCAGCAATTATTTATGATAAATTTGCAATTCTCTCCCTTTCTCTCTCGCCCACCCTCTTAACAGAAACCTAATTCTCAGCTCAGATCAACGGTAGCATAATGCCCAGATCATGTCTCACCACTCTGGAATCGAACTAATATCGTTTGCTGGTAAGGCATTCACACCGTCCTTATTTACCACAGGTTGAAAACAGAAAACAAGAGAATTAGAAAGAAGAGAGAGAGAGAGAGAGAGAGAGAGAGAGAGAGAGAGAGAGATTCTGAGCAGAGACTGGATCTAATTAGCAAATGTTTGCCTGGGGGAATCCATTCCTCTGGAACTTAACAGGCAAATACGAATCGCTGGAAACTTTTGCTGCATTAGCTCCGACGAGAACCAGAGACAAATATTTAGATGTGTTTCTCGGGATCTGCGATTCATTAACTCTCCTGTGAGACTGAAAAGCGACGATGAATGGCTTTTTTTAACTCCTTTCCCTATGATCTGTTGCATTGATTCCAGCCATTTGAAGGTTTACATAGGTTCAAAGGTAGCGCATGAGTGCTGGAAGCAAGGGAATCACTATTGCATTAGTACACATTGTCCTAGATATCGAATGTATAATGTATATATATATATATATATATATATATATATATATATATATATATTGTATATATATATATATATATATATATATATATTGTGTGTGTGTGTGTGTGTGTGTGTGTAACTCTTTAAGGATAAGACAACACTATATCATCAGTTCGAAAAAGTAATACCTTTATTTACGATCGGTAGCTTGGCACCTTATTCAGTAATGATTATTTTGCTGCGCAGTCCATGGTCTTCTTGGGACGCTTATTTTTGCATTAAATGATTTCTCTTCATTTTTAAATCACATATTCTACACTGCAACGTTACAAGGAATCTCAGTTTTTTTTAGCAAATATTAAAAATGGTAGTAAATGGACGATTTTATTTTTCCGGTCCTTGAAAAATGTTTTCTATGCTTATAAAAACTTTAATAAAGCTTGTTCTCTTATTTTAATTCACTGAGATATCACAGCAAATGTAAAAACAAATAATAATAATTTCGATTCAGTTGCGTACCGATATCCTTTATAAAAAGCAAAAGACGTGAAATATTTAAAACCTGACGAAGGAAGAAGAGAGATTTTCACATCCAGAGGAATTTATGGTTCGCATGCAATGTCTCCAAGATGATTCCTCTTTGTGGAGTCTTCCAGCATAAATCAGATCCAGGCCTTTTCCTGGAATCATATTTTTCGTGTAGCAAATGGATGAGAGTCCTTCAGAGCATTTGGTGTCAAGAGTTTTACATTGAAATATTTCTGTTGTGTATTCATACGACTTGCTAAGTGGATGTGCCTGAATGCCTGGAGAGAGAGAGAGAGATGAGAGAGAGAGAGATGAGAGAGAGAGAGAGAGAGAGAAAGCGTAAGGAGTATGCGAAAGAACAATGTGCGGGTCATATAAAGCGTATCTAGCAGATTCGAAGTGAGAGATGTAGGATCATGTTTCTGAAGTGGAAGATACTAGTAGAACACTTAATAACCTCAAGTACCTCAGCAGATACAAACGTAGAAGTTGATTCGCCTCTTGTAAATAATTTAACTTGCATTTAGACGAGTGTGCGTCTATCGGTCTTTCTGACTGTCTCGTATTTATCTCTATTTCTGTTGTTGTTGTTGTTTAAGGTCTCTCTCTCTCTCTCTCTCTCTCTCTCTCTCTCTCTCTCTCTCTCTCTCTCTCTCTCTCTCTCTCTCATTTTTTGTCTCATGCGTAAGTAGAATATCTGTAACACCGACAAGGATATGTTGTAACTAATATCCCAGTTCCTTCAAGATTTGTCAAACAAAAACGCCCCTTCTATATTTCTCATCAGATATTCCATTATTTATAACAACCAAGACACACTACCGAAGAGCAAATCGTCGAAAACAGATCTCGGGACAACACCACAACATCGGGGCCTCTACCGTGGCTCAACACGACCACCGAATTTCCCCCGTGGGCCTTCTCATTTGGACCTGGCCCGAAACGCGTGTCCTGGGCCAGCCTGGGGCGTCTTGTAATCTCATCTCTTGAAGACCTGGTTGATAGAATGTTGGAAGAAGGAAGGCTATGCACAATGTTTCATTTACCGCGTTTTACTCTCCATTCTCGTCTTCTTCGGCGCTGTTACTTTTCCTTTTTCTGATGTGTTTATGTAAGTTTTTAATTTCATTCTAGTTAAGAGTGCATATTAAGGTGGGATCATTGAGGTGTGAGTCTAATTCTTTAAAGGTGACCTTGTAACGCCGCCTAACCGTCTTTGCAATAGTAGATTCACATCAGCCGTGCATCCGATGTCTAGGCCAGTGATAAGCCAATCACAGGGCTGGAAACTCTCATCAATCTCTCGAGAGAGTTCACATAGGCAGGATGTATGTTCCACCTCTCCTGAGGGATACGTCTTTCAGGAGAGGTGGAACATATATCCTCCCTATGTGAACTCTCGCCACAGACTGAGAGTTTCCAGCCCTGTGATTAGCTTATCAACAGCCAATCAGGACCGTCGTAAGAAACTGGCCTAGACGTCAAATGCACGGTTGATGTGAATCTACTATAACATGTACTAAAATCAAATCAATAGTCCTCTAATTGTGAGATTTGGCGTTTCTTGCCAGCTTTCGAATTCTCTTCCCCTTTATGTTTTCCCTTACTATTTCGAAGAGTTTTTGTTGTTGTTTTATTTTATGAGTTTTAGATCTCACCTTGGGTGTCCATAATGTCAAAAACCACGGTAATAAAAGAGAGGGTCGAAGTACCTTCATTTTACACAGCGGTAATGAGTTTTTAGTTTTCTGCAAAAGAGAAAACTATAGAGATGGCTTCGTCTGTCTGTCAGCTTTCAGATCTTTAAAACTACTGAGGCTAGAGGGCTGCAAATCGGCATGTTGATCATCCACCCTCCAATCATCAAACCAAAATTGCAGCCCTCTAGTTTCAGTAATCTTTATTATTTAAGGTTAATGTTAGCCACACTCGCACGTCTGGTAGCGCTACACGTACCAGCATCACAGGCCACCGCCGGACGTGGCTGAGAGTATCATACTGCATTATAGGCTGCACAGAAACTCGATGTCTTTATTCGCAGACGTTTTGTCGTGGAGAAGATAACCACGAGCTTTATACCAAGGTCTACAGAGTACAGCTCTAGACCTTCCTTTATGCGGTCTGAATGACGCGAAGTGACAGAGAAGCGTATCATCTTAAAGTAAGCAAAATCAACTTAAAAAAAAGAAAGAAAGAAAAAAAAAACTGACCATTCGTGTTAAATAGTAAACGGCCGCCGGACTAAATTGGAAATGGACAACGACTATGGAGAAAATATGTTTTGCGATTCTCAGCCAAAAATATTTCGTTCAACCTTTTCGCCACTTCGTAGGTTTCTTCCCCCAATTAGAAGAGAAGCTGATACGTCGAGTACCTTGTCATTCTTGTATTTCGTCTCTTCTTCTTGCTGGCTTTTATTATTATTTATTTTTTTTTTAGAGTTTATGAGAGGCTCTCCGTATGGAGTATCGAAGAGGGTGTTGTGCGAGGTTAGTTATTTTTTCATCGTCACTTTTTTTTTAAATTATTATTTTTCAAGTCTAGTAATAGAAAATTTATATTTGGCGTTTATTTCATATACGTTTAACTTACGATTTAACTAACAATTATGTCCCAGAGAACGGGAGATTTAACCCAAGTCCCGCATGACCTTTACATATATATACCAATACATACATATATATATATATATATATATATATATATATATATATATATGTGTGTGTGTGTGTGTGTGTGTGTGTGTGTATGGTATATATATGTACATACATACATATATATATATACATACACACACACACATAATGTATGTGTCTGTCATTTTAAGCCTACTTACTGGTTCCTGATTCTAATAACAGGAAACAATATTAACTTTTCTTTACGTAAGCTCTCTCTCTCTCTCTCTCTCTCTCTATCTCTCTCTCTCTCTCTAGTATAAAAATTGTTCACCCTAAATTAAAAATACAGCAACTCCAGTGAAAAAAAATTTGATTAAATAAGTAAAGCTATGAAGGATAAGCTCTTTTAGGCACAATTCTTTCTTTTCCTCAAAATAATACTTTTTTCACAGTTGGGTCCTTGGATATACAGAGAGAGAGAGAGAGAGAGAGAGAGAGAGAGAGAGAGAGAGAGAGAATCTGTCGAAAGAAACAGCAGATCCGTTTCTGAAATGCAAGGACAATTGAAGCACCTATACATCTTCAACTCCAAGTAGTCTTTTTGAATTATTTGATAATTCAAAAATAGAGATGATATAACAAAAACTCGCATAAAAAATGGAGAGCGATCCTTTTCAAATCCCGCTCAAATTCAGTTTCATAATCAAACGTTCTATGCTGGAAAAATTAGCAGAAAGTTAAATAAACTTATCGTCAAACGTTTCTTACGGATTATGATCAAACAAAACTCCATAAGTTTGTTGTCCCTCATCCCACCTAACTAACGATATTACTTTCGTTTTATTTTTGCAAATAAGGATCTCATTAATCCTCTCGACTGATTAATGAGTTGACAAGCCTATTGATCGTTAAATCTTTTGCGTCTTTTCCCCGCCAGCTGATTAATTACGTGGTCCCGTATTTTTCCTGGATTATGTAATAGACGTAATGAACATGACGTACTACGAAAAAGTTACGGCATCGAAATAAATTCTTCATAACAGCTTGAAATATTCGTTAAAAAACGAAAAATTATAGATATCCTGAGGGTATTTATCCTTCTTTCTCTCTCCTCATCTCTCCTCTCCGTCTCTCTGAATCTCCTCTCTCTTCTCTCTCTCAGCCCACGTTAATTTGTATTTGTATAGAAATAAATAGATTACAAGCTGGACCTTTCCTAAAGTAAAACGGTACCTATAGTTCGATACGTGGGTGGCAAACATCATAATCAGCTTGTAAAACTACGTACCACTTGAATGTAATCTGTTCTTGCCCCTTGCTTAAATAATAGGACATCACCTTTTATTTCCGTTTTCTTACAGAAGTATAATTTAATTGTTGGAAAATTGGAAATGATAAACAAAAAAATGCGGGTTGAATTGCTCAGACCTATAAGAAAACTGTTTTAATTTTTAAGAACAATGGTAATTTAATAGGAAGATATGAAAATGAGGGGAATGATCTTGCATTCTGTTTGGATGAGTTAAAGTCATCATTCTCGTCGACTGGATTGATTTGAAAATACAGGAATACAGTAGGTTTGTCTTTCATCGGAGCCGACATTTTTTTTGTTAGAGGCGACACAAAGAGAACGAGGCTTTTGTGTTTTTTTTCCAAAGGATGAGCGGGTTCTGTGTGTATAATCCGGTTACAAGAGTGTGTATGTAGTAAACTGCCTCTGGATCTACTCTCCTCTCGCATGAAGGCATATCGGCAGAGCCATTTGCAAACTGCATACGAGAACAAAACACCGAACACTACTGAACGTTAGGAAAGGAAAAATACCATTCATGTAGAAATTGATATTTTTCCATTTGGCTCTGTTGTGGTTGTTTTTTTTTTTTTTTTTTTTTCCTATCAGAAACAGCAGAAATAAGATAATGTGAGCTTTGATATTTTTGACTGTTGTGCTTTTTTTATCAGGAAAAGCTTGTTTATTTTATTTTTTTTTTTTTTTACGATTTCTGTCGTAACATCATCGTAAAGTGATTGGATGACCATCAATTAGGTGTGTTGTTTTTCATATGCTTGAGTGTTTACCCATTTACGTACAAAACTTGATATATAATATATATATATATATATATATATATATATATATATATATATATATATATATATATATATATATAGATATATATATACACATACATATAACTCACTGGCAACGTGATTTATATGTTCAACCTTACACATGGAAAATTAAAGTGTTTTATTTCCCATATATATATATATATATATATATATATATATATATATATATATATATATATATATATATATATATATATATATATATACACATACATATAACTCACGGGCACGTGATTTATATGTTCAACCTTACCACATGGAAAATTAAAGTGTTTTATTTCCCATATATATATATATATATATATATATATATATATATATATATATATATATATATATAATATATATATATATATATATATATATATATAAGAGAAAAGAATGAAAACAAATAGTAAAAGCATAATGTAATTTGCAAGGCCCACACGTCAAAATCACATCAAAAGTGTCAAAAACGGTACTATTCACTTACAGTAGTGACTACGTGAAGAGACTGTTCCCTTGGAACTATAGGCGCTCCATTAGTTAATGTTCTAAGTATTGTTAATTCCTGAAAGTAATATTTTTTTTACTGAGAATTTACTGGAATTAAAAGCATTTGATTAAACAAAGACAGGGAATTTTGGCAGACCAGAGTATGAGCAACAAAGTCGGATTCCGGTTGCGAGGAGTAAATCAGGTTTTGCGGAGGATCCTCGATTTTCGACCAAAAATATGCGTTGTGCCTTTTCCGGAGCGGATTGTTCTTCTCTCTGGGCGAACGAAAGGCAAAGGGAACTGAACACTCGTATCCGAAAAGGCTCCTGCGCCGACGTTCGTGTTTGGTGTCCTTCCAACAACATTTAATCGTTTTCCCTCATTGCTGAATCTCTTTCGCACAATGTTTATACTGTGAACTTCCCCCAAATATACGAGAATGTTTCAGTTTGACAGGACTCGACAGGGCAATTTGCAGGCTGCAGGAAAGAACAATATGGCCTTTTAGGTGAAACATTGTTTAAAATAAAGATTAATTTTTTCCCCCCATTTCCCTCCACTGTTTGTTGTGGTTCAATGGTAAAAAAAAATGGATTGAGCATCATTTCGCTGTTTCTGTTTCAGCCCTGGTAATGTATAACGCTGTATAGAAGGATGTAGAAAAAATCATATTTTCCCTATTTAACATTTCCAATTTGTAGTCCGTAGAGAAAAAAGTAGATTCAATTTCCCTTTTACTCGTTTGTATAGTTATTTTGCTACAAAAACTAATACAGAAAAAAAACAACTCTTTTTCACTCCACAGTTTGTTTGTAGCTTCCAGAGAAAACTGGATGAAATTCAGTGTTATTCTTTTTAAGCACAACTTTTCCTTTCATAGTTGGAATTCATTTTCACTTTCACGTCGAAGACGTTGAGTAATTCCTGTGTTTAAGCAACGTGCAGGAAATTACAGCAAATTTTGTTGAGTCACTTAACTATGATAACGCCAAAATAATCTTGAAAATCTTATTTTAAAAAAAAAAAAATCTAATGGGTTATTTTAAATGAGAGGTAACAGCAGAAGAGACTGTTCTTAAAGATGTGCAACTGATACATCTATAAGCATTAAAAATTTCATGTCAACATTCAACCAAGTGACAAGAAAGGTGAGGAATACTTGTTGAAAAATAAAAGTTTCAGGTTTATGTTTGAAAATACAGCATTAAACAATTTATTGGCAACTTCAAAATGGACAATGATAATGGAGCATACAGCTTTCCGTGTTGAATTCAAATTTTTCCATAATTCATCCCAGTACTATACATCGTTTTCGGAAATTCGGCGCTACAAACCCTTCAGTAGCTGGAGTAAAAGGAAAATTCGTCTGAATGTATGAAAGAAGGAAAACTGATGAAAAATGGGGAGAACACGAAAGAAAACCTATCGTGGATAAATTAGGAAGAATGATTATAGAATAAATGAAAATTGGAAAGAATGAACAGAAAAAAAAATTCTGTTCAGTTAATGGAACGTTTAATGAAATCAACTTTTACAAAAAGTAACAGCAGGAGTTTTGGTATATGAGAGAGAGAGAGAGAGAGAGAGAGAGAGAGAGAGAGAGAGAGAGAGAGAGAGAGAGAGAGAGAGAGAGTTATTTCGTTTTCTTTTGATATGTAAATGAAATAAATAGAACGAAAAAAAAATTCGAAATATTTTTTTTAATGAAATCAATTATATTTGTCCACGCGCTAAAATAAATATTTCACGCCATTCAGACATTCAAAATGAATTAACTTGTTATTGGGGATTCAAATGAACGCCACTGTAAGGCAAAATGTTTTTTTTTTTTCAGAGCAAACTATGAAATAGGAGACAATTTGATTTTGTAAAGCCTTATAAAAGCATGGAATGACGTCGTATTGCTTGATAGCACAAACACACAACACACACACACACGCACACACGTGTGTTTGTGTGTGTGTCTGTGTTTGTATGCGTGTGTATGTGTGTGTACGTGTGAGCGATTGTCAGTATTATTCATTCACAACAGTATGATTCCTATTCTCATTATTCCTAATGATATGGCCAAGGAAATGTAATCCACCCTCAGTGTAATAATTAATATTTTTCCTTCAATATCTTGCCCTATGAAGATTATCCGTAACTCTGGAGCCTAAATTCATCTATAAGGTTACGAAAAAAAAATAAACAGTACCTTCCTGAAAAATTCTAAGCGTCTTTAAAACGAACATTTTCAAATGTACCTTAATAGGGATTAATAAAGTTTCCTACAGGGGAATAATTTAATTCTCCCGCGAACAAGAATGCCGTGTCCATTGCTAGGTTGTTGGTCATTATCTTATGGAACGAAAAGTCCTCCTTATTTTGGTAACTGTGTCTTTCTAAATTCTGAAAATAATCCTTGGTTTTCCGCAAAATAATTCCTCAATACTGAAGGGATGAAATGACGTCCGAAACAAAATACTGTATTGCGCCTCAGTGGCGTGATCGGTATGGTCTTGACCTGCCCGCTCGGTGACTGCGAGTTCGATTCTCGGGCATTCCATTGAGGTGTGAGAGATATGCACTTCTGGTGATAGAAGTTCACTCTCGACGTGGTTCGGAAGTCACGTAAAGCCGTTGGTCCCGTTGTTGAATAACCACTGGTTCCATGCAACGTAAAAACACCATACAAACAAACAAACAAACAAAACACTATATTGAGTGTAACTGAAAATATGGAAGAATAGAAAATATATAGGTATTTAGAATGAAACTGATTAACAGTATACCCAATAAAAGAAATTATACACCTTTCTAATAATAAAATTTAAATCATGTGAAGAATATGAGCCTACATGTACGTTAACAGACCTTGAGGTGGAACATGAAAAATAAAGTTTCTGATAAGTCATTTGCTAGATTTGTGAAAAATTATATAAATGGATGGAGAGAGAGAGAGAGAGAGAGAGAGAGAGAGAGAGTTCGAGAGAGAGAGAGAGAGAGAGAGAGAGAGAGAGAGATTTTTAGCTGGATCCAACTTCAGGATGATTTTAGGTCAACTGATAAATACACATTGCACAGAATATATGGATTTCAAGGATTCATATCGTTTATTTGTTTGTATGGTGTTTTTAAGTTGCATGGAACCAGTGGTTATTCAGCAACGGGACCAACGGCTTTACTTGACTTCCGAACCACGTCGAGAGTGAACTTCTATCATCAGAAATCATATCGTTTATGCCTCATATATCCCAGCAAATTAGTAAAGACCTTAGTTGACAAATTAATACAATTTTCTCCAAAAAAATAAAAACTTGAATCAAATGATCAAAGATTACAGCATTTCCAAGAATGGACATCGTTTTGCAAATGCCATATTTCATGTATAATTTATGTTCCTGAATTTCTTCAAAGAAAACTCGAGTTTCAGAAATGATCAATACCATAATCATATTACTGTCATTTTTACATGGCTCAGTTTTTCATTCGCTTGACAAAGTTGTAAATTTCGTTTTAGAATTACTGACTCTTGAAGAAATGACATATTAAAGTTTTACTGAGAATGCATCGCTGTTTTTTATTTTTTTCATATTTCTCTTTATCTGTTACTAATTTTTAATTTTCTCCTCCCCATTTTCATTGCAAGATAATAATAATAAAATAATAATAATAAATAATAATAATATAATAATAATAATAAATAATAATAATTTAATAATAATAATATAATAATAATAAGTTTTTTTGTTAAAAAATGGTTGCTGCTTCATTTCAAAGCACTGTTAATCTTGTAGAGGTTCTTCTCCTATCCCCTTTCTGATGACGGCTTTCTCGTTGTTGCTTAGACTGGCGAGCAAGCACCAAAAGGCATGGTAAAAATTCGGTGAGTCATTTTGGTTTATTATTGCTTTATTTCTCTCTCTCTCTCTCTCTCTCTCTCTCTCTCTCTCTCTCTCTCTCTCAACGCGACGTTTCATCCAGATCCACGGGGCATTATCCAGCGATAACTGCCTGAGGGGGGACTGAAATTCCAGTGGCAAGTCCTTCTCCTTTAATATATACTCGAGGAGCCCGGCACATCATCATAAAAGGAGAAGGACTCGCCACTGAAAAATACGGCCTGCTTTAGGAGCAAGAGCCTGTGCTGACACAAGGCCAGCTTAATCTCAAACAACAACCGCTGGAATTCAGTCATTCAGCAGTCATCGCTGGATAATGTCCCGTGGATCTGGACGAAACGTCGCGTTGGAGAGAGAGAGAGAGAGAGAGAGAAGTGGAGAGAGAGGAGTAGAGAGAGAGAGAGAATTGTATAAGCAATAATAAACCAAAAAATGAACTCAACCGAATTTAACCATACCCTTTTGGTGGCGTTTTGCTTGCCAGTCTAAGCAACAACGAGAAAGCCGTCGTCAGAAAAATAGAGAAGACTCTACAAAATTAATAGTGCTGTAGCAGCAACCATTTTTTAACAAAACTTGTCTACGAGAGAGTCTCCTTTCGAAATAATGATAATAATAATAAAATTTTAATTCAACACGGAAAGCTGAATGCTCCATTGCCATTGTCCATTTGGAAGTAGCCAATCTAATGCTGTATTTTTATACATTAACCTGAAACATTTTTTTAATTGTAATGCTTAATTTTTTTGTCACATGGTTGAATGTTGACATGAAATTATTAATGCTTATAGATGTATTAGTTGCACATCTTTTATGACACACTCTTATGCTGTTACCTCTCTTTTAAAACAACCGATTACATTTTCTTGTCAAGGATTTTCAAGATTATTTTGGCTGTAATTTTCTGCAGTTGTTTAAACAGGAATTACTCAATGTCTTCGACGAGAAGTGGAAAGGACTTCCAGTTATGAAAGGAAAAGTGTGCTTAAAAAGACTAACACTGAAATTTCATCGAGTTTTATTTTCTCTGGAAGCTACAAACAAACTGTGGGGTGAAAAAAGTTTATATTTTCTGTATTTAGTTTTTTTTTTTTGTTAGCAAAAGATGTCACCTGAACTGTATCAAAACGAGGAAATGGGAATTAAATCTACTTTTTCTCTACGGACTACAAATTGGAAATGTTAAAGGAAAATATGATTTTTCTACATGGTTCTATACAGCGTTATACATTTCTAGGGTTGAAACAGAAACAACGAAATGATGCTCAATCCATTTTATTTTTTCAGTGAACTACAACAAACAGTGGAGGGAAACGGTGGGAGGGGGGGGGGGGGGGGGGGGGGCGGTGGGGGGGAATGCATCTTTATTTTAAACAATGTCCCACCACCTAAAAAGGCCATATTGTTCTTTCCTGCAGCCTGCAAATTGCCCCTGTCGAGTCCTGTCAAACTGAAACATTCTCGTATATTTGGGGGAAGTTTCACAGTATAAACATTGTGCGAAAGAGATTCAGAAATGAGGGAAAACGATTAAATGTTGCTGGAAGGACACCAAACATGAACGTCGGCGCACGAGCCTTTTCGGATACGAGTGTTCAGTCCCTTTGCCTTTCGTTCGCCCAGAGAGAGAACAATTCCGCTCCGGAAAAGGCAGCAATGCATATTTTTGGTCGAAAATCGAGGATCCTCCGCAAAACCTGATTTACTTTTCGCAACCGGAATCCCGCTTTGTTGGTTATACTCTGGTCTGCCAAAATTCCCTGCCTTGGTTTAATCAAATGTTTTTAATTCCAGTAATTTCTCAGTAAAAAAAAAATACTTTCAGGAATTAAAATTTTTTAGAACATTAACTATAGGAGCACTTATCGTTCCAAGTGATCAGTCTCTTTACGTAGTCACTACTGGAAGTGGATTGAGACGTGGAGGTTGATGGAACACGAAGGAGAGGAGAGAGGAGAGAGGAGAGAGGAGAGATTGCATTAGAGATGATATGAGGGAGAAGGGGGGTACGGGAGGAAATGACACAGGACAGAGGTAAATGAAAGAGACTCATTAAAAACGGCGACCCCGA